>NW_026595981.1:10395777-10413266 GCF_907164565.1 Psammomys obesus | reverse complement strand
TGTGTGTGTGTGTGTGTGTGTGTGTGTGTGTGTGTGTGTGTGTGTGTAAACCAAAGGTCAATGTTAGATGTCTACTTCAATCATCCTCCCATTATTTCTGGGTGACAGGTCTTTTAGTCAACCAACTGCTCACCTATTTGGCTAACCTGTGTGGTGGTGAGCACCACAGCTAAACCTGCCTCTGCTCCTCCCCCCCAGCTCTTCACCCACCTTTTAAATGGGTACTGTGGCTCCAAACTCAGCTCTTCGTGTATACACAGCAAGCGCTTTACATACCGAGCAATCCCCACAAGCCTGTGGTGCTATTTGAGAACTGTGAGGACACAGTCATCGCGTGCTCCCATCACTGACATCCACAGATGCCACCACAGATCCCGCCCCTGCACCATGCACTCGTGGCCAGAGGACTCGGCTCCCAACAGATGCCATGGGGCAGTGCACAGGTGGGAGGGAGGTGCTGCCTGTGGAAAACAGGTTGGCAGACCCTCAGAAGTAAAACTGTTATCTATCATCCAGAATCCGATGACTGTATGCCTAGGCGTATGCACCCCATGGAAGTGAAAACATGTCTGTGCAAAAGCCAATGTATCAATGTCCACAACAGTGTTGTTCATAATAACCAAAGTGAGAGCACACATATGCCAGTAACACATATGGGATAAGCATGGGAAAAAAGCACTTACATGATCTGCCATGTGGATGAGCCTCAAAAACGTTATGCTAACTGAAAGAAGCAGAGACTCAAATGGTCTCACCATACAGAAATCTATTTGTCTCAGATATCCTGAACAGGAAAATCCACAGAGACAAAAACAGACTGGTGGGTGCCTGGCTGCAGGAATTAAGAAATGGAAAGTGACTGCTGAATGGGTGTTTCCTTCAGTGTGAGGAAAATGGGCAAATCAGATAACAGGTAACTGTTCTGCAACATTTCTAATGAACTACAGTTTGGTAGGATTGTGTTTTATTTTATGAATTCACTTCAATTTTAGCAAGAGAAAACAGGCAGCATGCATGCCTGATAAAGTAATACAAAAATAAGTAATTCACAGCGGTAATGAAAGCAGCAGGGCCTGGGCCCGAGACATAACGGCAAGTGGCTCAATCCCAGAGAAGACAATGTACCTGGACCAAACAGCAGAGCTCTAAGACATGTGAGGCAAAAGCTAGAAAGTAAGAATGGCATTACTATACTAGCGCTCAGCATGCCAGTCAAAAAGAGACAGAAAAGAGAGGCACAGATGGAGGAAATAAAAGGCAGAATTCATGAAAGCCCATATGGAAACCTAAACTCACAACCCAATTAAAACCTAAATCTGAGGATGGGACACAGGAGACTTAGGAGACAGGCACACAGATCTCTATGAGTTTGAGTAAGGACAAGAGCTACCTTGTGAAATCTGTCTTTTAAAAACCTATATAAATATAAGTAAACAAGTACAAGTGAAATGAAAGGGGGCAGGGGTAAAACACTAGTTACAGATTTAAGAAAAGATGGGCCGGAGGGATAAGAGAAGAAGAGAAATCCAGAAGTGAACCCCATCATGAGTGGACACTTGCTTCCAGAAGACATGATAATGAATGTCACAGGAGCAGTCATGGAAACCTCACTAGACTTTACTGGTCAGAAAGGAAGACCATTACTCAGTTACCCATCATAAATAGGTGATAAGTCACCTTATTGCCAATGAAACACAGACTTTGTCTGCTGGACATAAAAAAATCAATTTCAAACAACCAGGAAACTCCCCTCTTGCTGGCTAGCTGTCATCATGTCAGACTATGGCCTGCTGAGGGAAAAAAACCCACCAGAAAAGATATGCCCACTGGCACAATGGTGGTATGACTATTAAGACAGTAACCAACCACTTTCTGATTAGATTTGAAAGCTGAGATTAATTAATTAATTAATGCTTGGTACTGTAAATCTGGTCAAAAGTCCATGGCCCTAGAGGTGCTAGGTGTCTTGCTTTGCTATGACATCAAACTAAATACATGTTTAAACCAATAGCAGTAATGGTTAAACCAGTGATCATTCATTTTATGTACTTCAGAAATGTATCTAGAATGCAGTAGGCTATTAATAAATGTTTGGGGGAGAAAGAAAAGTACTCCTGAATAAAAATAATATGGGTGGCCTTAATTAAGAATAACAATTATAGAAACATCTTGGTCATCATCTGTTGAATTATATCACACTCAAAATATTCAATGATTAAGAGCATGTCCTATTCTTTAGAAGATTTGAGTTCAGTTCCTAGCATCCATGCCTGAATGGAAAACCCAACAGGCACTGGTGTACACCTGGGAGAATCTTCATGAAGTGAACATGAACTACACACAGACAAAAACACATCTGCATAAGTGTGACCCCATACCCCAAAAGGCTCTCACCAGAAACTCATTTTGGGGATGCCTAACAATATATATGGGAGCTGGGTGTGGTGGCACATGCATGTAATCTCAGCATTCCGGGAGGCTGAGACAGGTGGATCTCTGTGAGTTCAAGGTCAGCCTGGTCTACAAAGAGAGTCTGGGACAGCCAAGGTTACACAGAGAAAGCCTGTCTTGGGGAAAAAAAGTACGTGGGAAAGTTCCATATGAAGGCAACGTAGACACCAATCCTAGCCTCTAGATCACAGGACAATCAAGTCCTCCATAATAACCTAATTACAAATTCCTCACCACATGTGTCTTGAGCATGCTGACCTCAGCCTACGAAGCTCTTAAGAACCCATAAGCCACCATGGGCTCCTCATACAGAGTAATGAGATGTTAAATCTGCAGTAACGTGCTAGCCGACACTGGGTAACCATGCAATGTTTCCAATTCTTTAGATTCATTTCCATCTCTAGGGAGGACAGAGGCCTTCAGTGATATTCAGCAACATTTAGATGCCACTTCACAAGGATAGAGGGATGCTTATTCACGTGACCATATTTGATGAGGAGACTCAACCTCAGTAGACAACTAAGGTTAGAATTTAATTTTACCCCATGTTATTACTTAATAACTCAAAAACTATAAACATTAATTTAGAAACAAAATTTATTCTCAAATGTACCTCAGCAGACTCACATCCTTCACGCTGTTTTAAGAAGCATTAACTCTTTTCCCAGTGTCCACATTTACTGTGACAATGAAGAACAATTTCCAAAGGAAAGGAGTGCACTGCTAAGCACTTTCACCTTATTTGTTATTTATCCCGGGGTGCCTGGAATTGGAACTGGAGACTAGAGCTCTACCATTGATCAAACTTACAACACAGACAGTGAACTTTTTGAAAGTCTTCCCAGTAATCTATTATTAATGTCTTGAAGTTAATCAATTCAATGATTTTATCAAATGTATATGAAATAATATTTAAGTAAGTGATACAAACCATTAAGTACTAAGTGTTCCAGTTTAAAAAAAAAAAAAAAGACTGTGGTGAGAACTAAGTCAAAGACGCCAAAACGGGAAAAGATCAAAAGCCAGGAATTAAATAAAGTTTAAGTTAAGCACACTACATACTTAAGCATTCTTGTGTAATAATTTTCTTCCTAAGGCTTAAAAATCGATTCTCTAGGTCATAAACTAAGCTTCAAGAATCCACAACACAAGAGATCACTATGACTCTGCAAACATTATGTATAGTTCTGAGGACCTCCGCATTTCTTATTGTAATACATGAGGCGATCCATGCTAACTAAAACTGTATCATCAAATTTTAAATGCCACCCAAAGAGGGGGCAGTAGACAAATATAACAGACATTTAATGCCTGAGAGGGAACAGGCAAGACAGTTCAGTAAGCAAAGACATTTTCCACCAAGCCAGAGCCGCTCATGTCAATCCTGGGACCCAAACGATAGAAGGGGAAAAGCAACCCCAAAGGCTGTCTTCCGCACCTACATGTGCACCGACGCATGTGCACATACCACAGACAGACATGAAAGTAAATACAGCATGATGGGAAACAGCGATGACAACTCATTGGATACTAAATTTAATTACTAAACTCAATAAAATCATTAAAATTTATCGAGTTTACTTTTTAATTGGAACACCGTGACTTTATTTTGCATTCAGGTATCATGAAGAGTTAGTCATGTTGTAACCTGGGATGTGTTTTCAACACAGCTTTAGAAAAAAAGGAACACAACGACTCTCGTGTTAATGCCAAGTGAAATATGGGTTTATGATTTCAAACTTCTAAACATTAATAACATTTCCTTTACAAAGACCATTATTATTTCCATTCATGATATTTAACAGATTGAAATAAAGTTAAGAAAAATGCAACAAAGTATCTGAGAAAGTGACATTTTCCAAGAATGTGCAATGTTTAAAAAAATACAAACTAGCAAAGACATTTAAAATCTACCAAGAATTGTAGGAAACATGGAAACACTTATTTTAAATAGGAAAAAGCTGCACAATCTTCAACATGTGTTACTAAATCTAATCCTTTAAATGTAACAGGGAAATTTTGATAGCATTTTAGTATTGTATTCTTATTCAGAGCTTAAAGAACAAAAGCCTGTTGGTCTCAGTCTTTATTAACTAGTACTTTAAAAAAAGAAAATGGAAACCTAGCCATATTATAAGCTAACACTTACTTAACCTACTTAGTAACTCTTTATTCTGAGTAAGGCCTCACGACTGGAAAACATGCTAACAAGGATACAGGCACAAGGAGGTCAAGGAGTGAGCAACACCATCTCCGCATATAAATGGGAGGCGGGAGGGGGTTAGAAGTGAGGCTGAAATGAAGATATCCATTCTTTTTGTTACGCAGGCAGCCTCTGCCTCCCAGTGCTCCGATTAAAGGCCTGTGCCACCACACCTGGATACTGATAGTTTTCTGGAATCAGCTTGGTACCATAGATGGAAAATTCCACACCACAACAAGTTACCATCAAATATATAAAATCGGGAGCTCGTTGGTGAAAAGAGCTTGCTCCACTTCCAAAGGACCTAAATTCAGTTCCCAGCAAGCACATGATAGCTCACAAGCACCTGTAACTCCAGCTGCAGGGGGTTTAACACTCTCATCAGGCCTCCTGAAGTACTACACTCAAATGCACACGCATACATACATATGAATGAATAATAAAAAGAATTAAGAGTATAAAACTGTACTTCAATTATATGTATGATGTGTACATGTAATAAAATTAATATATCAATAAAAAATATAACACATTAGAAAAAAAAACCTTTCAACTATCAGGAAGGCGCAAAAAGTAGTAATTATAATGGTGCTACAGTCATACCAAATCCACAGGTCCATGCATTACGTAATAAGTCGCAGCTCAGTAGACAAGGGAGACACGTGTAAACAGTGCTGAGAATGCCGAATGATGAAAATCCCCAACATTCTAAAGAGTAAGAGAAGTCAAGCTATTCCACCAAATACTGCTACCAAAGCGGACCTGTTTTTATCATATGCAGAAGTTATTAAAACATTCTTAGAGACAGAATGTAAGCAAAAAGATTAAACAAATCCAGTTAGTAGCAACTGTACATTTCTCAAATTTATAGGCCTTACACTAAATTGCAGACTTGCAGAGGGCAGAGGTTCAGTATTCTTTGTTGGACACAGTATTGCTCACTGAAAATGAAGAATATTTTATGTGAGTTAAAAGGATTGATGTTAAGTAGTTGAAGAAGAATTAAGCTACTCTGTCTGACACATTTCTGGCCATGCCACACCACTACACTCTGATTCTAACTCACAGAGTGTACACTACCCTAGCAGGAGGGTGCCCTGGTGTGAATTACAGAATTACCCTGGGTAAAAAAGATGTTAGTGGAGGCTGGGGAGATAGAGCCTACCACATCAATCACTAATCAAGAAAACGCCCCCACAGACTTGCCTACATACGGACCAGTCTGATGGAGTCATTTTCTCAGTTCACATTTCCTCTTCCCAGATGATCCAAGTTTACGTCAGGTTGAAAAAAAAATAGCCAGCACAACCTTCAATTCACTTTTTCTGATATTTGAAATTGTCTTATGCTGGGCATTGTGGTACCTGCCTGAAATTGCAGCACTTAAGCTAGGGCTGGGTAGTCCTAAGGAAAGGCCATCCTGAGCTACTTAACAAGATGACCTCTCAAAATAATCCCAAAGACAACACATTGTTTAATGATCTATTCTGAAGTCAACCTTAGAAAGAAATGATGGACAAATGAAGCCAAGATAGCTACTCCACAGACTTCCATTTCTGAAACAAATACCCTGATGTATCAAATCCTCCCCTTGGCAATCCTAACTTGGCTCATATTGTTCTGATATTCTATTCCCCTTTGAGTTAATCATGAAAACTGTGCTCATGACTGGCCCCACTTATCACTGTAAAGCATTTACATGTATTATCTCATTTAATCCATCATCCTACAAGTGATAAAATGTTATAGAAGAAAGATTCTCTTTAAATATCTGATTCATTCTTCATCATAGAGGACTGTGATTTATAATACTCTGTATCAAATATCACGGTTATAAAAAAAAAAGCTACAAAAGGAACAGGACAGGAGCCTATCACAGCCAGCCTCTGAAAGACTCCACCCAGCAGGGTATCAAAACATAGGCTGAGATGCATAACCAAATTGTGGGCAGAGTGCAGGGGATCTTATGAAAAAAGGGGGAGATAGAAAGACCTAGAGGGATCAGGAGCTCCACAAGGAGAGCAACAGAACCAAAATATCTGGGGCACAGCAGCCTTTTCTGAAACTGATACTCCAAAAAAGAACCATGCATGAGATAACTTAGAACCCCTGCACAGAAGTAGCCCAATGCAGCTCAGTATCCAAGACAGTTCCCCAATAATAGGAACAGGGACCATCTCAGACAAGAACTCATGGGATGGCTCTTGGATCGCCTCCACCTGATGGGGGGAGCAGTCTTGCCAGGCCACAGAGGAAGACAAAGAAGCCCAGTCCTGATGATACCTGATAGACTATGGTCAGATGGAAGGGGAGAAGGACCTCCCCTATATTTGACTGGTCGAGGGGCATAGGAGAAGAGGAAACAAGGGTAGGATATGGAGGGGGGATAAACTATAATTAATAAAATAAAGTTTAAAAAGGTACAAAAACATAAAAGTTCTATTCCATTTTCCATTTTATTCATTAATTCTGATAGACAACAAAATGTGGAAAACCAGCAGATACAGGGGAAAAAAAACAAAAAAAAACGGATATGCCTCAGCTGTTAAGAGCACGCATGGGCTGCTCTTTCAGAGGACAAGAGTTCAGTTCCCAGCACCCACCAGGAGGCATACAATCATCTGTAACTCCAGTTCAATAGATCTGATATGCTCTCTTCAGGCCTCCTCAGTGAGGCATAAGACATTCATATGGTCACAGACATACATGCAGGTAAAATATTCAAACACATGAAACACTTGGGAGGCTGGAAGTAGAAGAACCATGGCTCCCTACTGGGACCCTGTAAGGGCTAGTAAGATGTCTCAGTCTGTGAAGGTATTTGCCATATAGCCTGACTGCCTAGGTTTGAGCCCCAGAACCTACAGGTAGAACGTGAGAACCCACGTTCATGAGTCTTAACTAAGAAATACATTATAGAGCCAAGTACGTAAGCCACTAGAAAGCCCTTGACTAACATGCAAGAGACATAACTGCCCCAAAGTACAGGGGCTTTGAGGAGCTCACTGCATAGCTTCCTTCATACGTGTGTACCACTATACCTAGCTAGGATACTAGTATACTCATTTGGAGTTGTGGTATTATTTTTTTAAAAAAAAGTGAAAAGTAAAAGAATATAATCAGAAAAACTGGTCATTGTGAAAGAAAAAAAAAATCTCATACATATATACACAGAGTTTTGCTCATATTCCCTAAAAGCAATATAATTTATAACTGCTTCTCTAATATTATAAATAAAAAAAAGAAATAATTTTGCTTATAATCAGTCTTATATTTCCATAGTTAAATGAAAAAGATGCTAAGGCAGAAATGAGAATATTCATGACACCAACTTCTGCAGAGCAAGCTTAGCGACCACAGAAATACCCTACTATGGAATGATCTACTTACTGGTCTTACTCCACTGTTACTACAAAATCCAGAATCTATTAGTGTGCAGGACATTTATATATAAATGGAATGAGCACATGCTACTTGCAGAGGACCCAGTTTCTGTACCCAGCACCCACACAGCAGCTGGTGGGCATCTGTACTCCAGTGCCAGCGGATCCAACACCTTCTTCTGGCCTCCACCAGACACTGGGCATACAGACGGTGCACAGACATACATACAGGCAAAATACCCATACAAATAAAAAAACAAAATAAATTTTAATTGTTTACACAAATAATGGGTTAGGACCTGGTTGTGCCGCTCACACTGATGCCTTATTTCTGTTTGGACATGATTCCAAACCTCTCACTGTCTATGCCACAATACACCAGGCTGGGTGGCTAACTCACTCTTCTTTTTCCCAGTCTCATACTGAGCTTGAATCCCCAAATTCTCCTGCCTAATCTTTCTGAGTGCTGAGGCTACTCTTAGCATCTATGCCACAATCCCAGAATAATACTTTTAAATGTTTCTGGAACATAAACTGTATTACTTACTAAATAGTACTGGATAAACAAATGTTAGCAGTTGGCTGTTGAAGTCCCAGTTACATAATGTTGAAACTAGGGGACGCAGTTGAAGGACAAACAGGAATTCTTCATATCTTCCAGTTCTCTATGAAGGTGAAATGATTCTAGCACAGTGCTACAGACCCCTAATCCCAGCGCTGAGGCTGAGGCTGGCAGGTCTCTGGGAGCCAGCCTGGTCTAAATAATAAGATCCAGGATAGCCAGGGCTATGTAGTAACTTTGTGTCAAAAGAAACATTTTATAATTATTTTTTTACTTTAGAAATAAATGTAGAATTAACTAAAAGCAGTTGTGATGTTTTTCAGAGTATTGTTACTTATCTCTTGTAAACACAGGTGGAATTGAGCAAAACAAGGGAAGACAAAGTAACAAGGGGAAACCTGAGCTGCTAATTCACTTTATTTTCATTTTACATGCTGGTTGTAGCCCCTCCTCCTTTCCTCCAGGTCAAACCATCCTCCCTGTTTCCCCTATCCCAGCTCCCCTACTCCTCAGAGAAGGGGAGCCCCTCCCCAACAAAACCACCCCAGCACATCAAGTCACATCAGTACTTGCATATTTCCTTTAACGTGAGCAAATTAAACCTGAAGTAATTCATTAGAAGTGAACACATATCATTGTCTTGGAACTGAAGTTTTTATTAGCATAGGTACAGAACAGAACAGTAATTTGTAAACTGATTTGAAACTTGGCAGTTCAAAGAAACAGCCCTCATTCACAAATAAAGTGCTGCAGATGCATGATCAGGTGCTAAACAAATGTTTGAGTACACAAAGGCAAAGTAGCACTGTTGCACTGGAGCAATTAGGGCACCTAATCACAGAAGGAAGTGGATCTCAGCCCAGCCTTGAATGAAATTTAACGTTCTGTTTTAAGAAATAAAATTCATTTGACTTCCCAGTATCAAAAAAATAAATAAATAAATAAATAAATCACAGCATATTAACTATAAAAATTATAGCTATCCTTTTGGGCTGGCTAAATAAAAGAGTTTGCCAAAGTAATGTTTTATCTGAAATGATGATTTTATTGGCATTAAGAAGCCACAATGCAAAAAAAAAAAAAAAAAGAAGCCACAATGCCTTCGGTCTTCCTTACAAATTACCTAAAAAGTTCTTCAAAAAGACTGGTAAGGGCTGGAACTGGATCCAACTCCACAGAGAACCCCAGCACCAGGGTAGACAATATGCAATCTTCATGCCTCAAAAAACCTAAGATTAGAGGCCTATACGTGTGGCACAGAGCACATAAAGACTCTCAGCAGAGGATGAAAAACAAAGGAGCCAATCCATTTATTCCACACATGGATGCAGGAGGCCAGAAATCCTCTGCAAGATTAAAGAATGCTCTGGAACTCCGGAGAGGCCCTGAAAGCTTCCCCTCAGCTCCTTCTCAGTCTCCAGAGGACTAACAATGGGGTCTGCTTCTATGATTAAGCAAGTGAACTCTTTTCAGCCTGACACTAAAATTTGTGTCCTCAGAATTCATCTGGTAAAGCACACTTTGCGGCCCAAATTCGCCTTTTAGAAAGGGCAGAACACTGCTTAAAAAGCACAGGCGTGCGCGCACAAACATGCAAACACAAAGTTTCTTTATATTTTTTGAACCTAAATCTTAAAGTAGAAACTTTGAAAAGGAAAAAAAAAAATTAAAAATAAAAACCCACCTCTAGCAAGCCTCAGCTCACTGGCTCTCTGTCACATTGATTTATGACAGTTATTTCTTAGGGGAAAGGAAGACACAGATGCAAACAATTACTCTATTTTTGTAGGCAACAAGTGAGGTGGGTGGTAACTGAGAAAAAAAAATTTTTTTAATTCTGTCACAATATTCTGCTTTTTCTTAAGAAACCCTCCTCACACAACAAACGTTTGCCACATCAGAGAATTTCCAGGGCCTGAAGCGCCACTTTGATTCCAGACCGCTGCAGGCATTAGCAGGAGGTAATTAGGGTAAAAAGTTCAGCCACAGTTCCATGGCTAGAGTCCTGCCAGAAATAAATTTCCTCTCCATTCACTGTACCCCTCCCTACAGATCATATTGAAAACACATTTATCTTTGTAGAGTTTGTTCCTCTTCTAATTAACTTTATGGCATTTACAGTATTTAATAATTTAAAATGGCTGCAATCGCAGCAGTTTTCTTTCATGGTGGATGGGTGTGTTATCATTTTTCCAACACTGCTGGTTGATGAGTGACTCACAGACCTGCACTGCAGCTGTTCCTTCCCCTCTCTGGTCCTCACAAACCAAAGCTTTACCATACCCTTGTTAGAGAAAGAAACAAAGTTGCCAAACCTATTCAGAAGATATCCATCCAATTCTCATGAAAAATGAATTACTTGAGTTTACAGTCAAAGCAGAAAGGGTGTTTCAAACCATCAATTTTTTTTTACAGTGTTTCTTATTTTTCAGAGAGATATATGAACTGTTATATACTAAACATATGAGTGTCAATAATTTTAAAAACTACAGGGCAATCCAAGCCCCTTTAGCAGTTCAGTGCCCCAGTCCCCATAAATGCCTCCTCCACGCCCACACAAGGATGTGCTAGCTAACAGGACAGTTAGCGCTCTGTTTAACACTTACTGTACTTGGTGTTTGAAAAACAAGACGCTAATAAACTCTAAGCCATATGCCCTCGCCGTCATAATTTTGTGACAATATAAAAATCAGTGACAGGAACTCAATTGAATTCCTTTTTAAACAATGAACTTAAAAAAAAAAAATCTAAAATTTGCCTGAAATGATAGAGAAGCAGTGATGAGCCTGAATCCAAAAATATATTTTTAAATAGTACCCATTTGTTATAAACACAAAGCAATGTTTTGAAAAAGATTGTGTTGTTGTGACTGTTTTCCAAGAAAGCAAGCCAAAAAAGCCAAGCTGCTTGGTGCACAGTAGCCTGAGGTATGGTGATGGCTGTGTAGTCATAAAAGCGAAGCCCGGCTCCCTGCACACTCAAGGCAGAACACAGCTCCAGGGGCAGTGCACAGTATGTCCTCCTCCACTCCACACCAGGCGACCTTTCCACAAAGTGACAACTGAGAGCGTCCTGTCTGACCTTTTCCCACTCGTGACCTAGATGACACAGGATTTGTGCCACCCTCTAAGGTCTGTTCCAACCAGACTTGTGCCATAAAATCCTGTTTTATGCTATTATAGTTGAACTGACATTTCTCAAACAGAGAGAGACACTAATTGACAGCACTCAGCAGCTTGAATCGGGATAGGGGCAGCAAAGGTATGTTGATTCGAAGTGACTGCAAATGGGAGAATGGCACTCCATGATTTCAATACCCAGTCTCATGGTAAACTTCCTAGAACAGAGGAAAGGACAGGCGTGTCACTACATGCCTTGGCTATTAGAATCTCATACTGATCAACAGAGGTTCCTGGAGTACATAAAACTACTTGCACACATCTAAAGAGTCATCACCCACAATTCCGCTCCTAGTTCTCATTTCCAAGCAAACAGAAAACGTGTGAGTGTGTGCAGGTGTATATGCAACAGAGAACTGGGATTTGCCCTTGCTTAGCATGTGGTACCCAGAGCCACTGGAAGAAACAGAAAGTACTTGAGAGCCAGGAAGACAGGCTCATGCCAATACTACTGTTTATTAGTTCTAATCCCTATTAGTTTTCATGTCTTCACAGCTTGTTGCCTGCAAAGATGAGGTTGTCTCGACTCCAACCCTGATAACCTAGAACATGTAATTCTCTACTATCAAAACTGCTCTTTATAGAATGTTTATCTATGGATAAAGTGTGTGCTACACACACCACATGCCTCCTCCTGCCCTGGCACACAACGGTCACCAGAACTTGCCAAGAGACCTGTGGAGACAGGATCTTCTTCTTCCAATTTGGAAAGAATGCCTTGCCTTACTAATGGCAGAGTAGATGATAGAGTGCCCAGTGTGCCATGAAACAACATTTTTAAAAAACTTTTTTTAGAATAAAAGGGGGAAAGCATTTGAATCAGGCAGTTCTTTGAGACTGCTGTCTAAATGGCATGCTAGGTGACCTATAACAAACATCTTAAAATCATATACACAATGTATGATTAGCCCAGTAGCAAACAAAGATCTCTTACATTTTACTGTGTCTGTGTTATAATTTACTCAGTAAATTACATCCATATAGTCTTTGATTATAACAGATTTCAACCTTAGTTAAAGCAAATTACCTTCCTTGAAACCCCAGTTCTCTAATACAATAAAATCATCAAGTAACACAATTAGTGACATTTGGAAAGCTTTTATTCTGGTTAAATACCATACACTATATCAACACAAAATCTTGCTACGAGTGATGCTGTGGGCACTCCTGTCATTCTAGATATTCAAGAGGCTGAGGCAAGAGAACCACTGAAGCCTGGGAGTTCGAAACCAGCCAGGACCAGCCTTCATCTCAACAACAAAACACACACACCAAATCTTCCTAGAATATGACTCAAAAACTAAGCCAAGTGAAACCCCCCACCGTGGTGCTCTCATGATAATTCAGTCTCTCTGCACTGCATCCTTAAGATGATCGCAGCACAACAGTGATCTCTTTACAGGGTTGTTCACTGCACACATGCTCTGTTCTGCCAGGAGAGTAAGCGTGCCTGGGTGAAATTCCACAAAGTCAGAATCTATGCAGATGTTCCTTCCCTTTTGGTTTCCTTTAATTTGCAAATCTTGTAATCTAAGCCTGAAGTTGACTGAACCAACATTTTAACCAGCATAGCAATATCAGCCAACAGCTCAATCTGTTTTCTATTTAAATGTCAAGACTGCATCCTTTTTGGTGGCTGAAAAAACTGTTGTTTTGAAATGATTACACAGTGGAACTGCAAGCTCTTTAGTAGTTTTATGAACTGCTTCTAAAAGGAAAGCTATGCTTTTAAAAGGCCTTTAGGTTATGCAGCAGAAAGGAAACGTGGAACACAAGATGCTTACTTTTATACTTTTAACTACCCATTGAAGTTACCTTAAACTAGACAACAGCAAAGTATCTTTTTTAAAAAGTTTATTACTAAATCAAGATTCCAGTGCTATTCGGAGCCTTACTACCTTCAAGCAAGCTTCTTCTAGCAAGGGGAGGGAGCCACAAGGATTCATTACAGCTGAGCATGAGAAAACTATTGTGGGGGATGGCTATGCTCATTATCTTGATTGGAGTGATGGTTTCATGGGTATATACAGATGTCAAAATGTATCAAACTGCACACATTAAGTACGTGCACTTAATCATGTTTCAATTATGCCTCAATAAAGATATATGTATGACATTATACACATGAGCTTCTGTAGGGAATATAAACAAATTACAATTTTTCAGAAGAAGTAAAGACCCCCTAAATGCAGCCCTCGGTTAGTCCACTAGGACCGCCAAGGATAGAGCAGAAAAAGCAGAGGTAAGCAAGCTGTCCTCCCCAACTCTCCAAAAAGCACAAGCTTTTATCCTAACCACAAACAATGTAAGTACATCAATACACAGGAAGAGAATTCCTGTCTACTCTTCCTATCTCCCAATTCAAGAAAGTTAGCGTGTGCCTCATCTAACACATACCAGGCTTTCTGAGAACATGAACACACTGCCTCACTTAATCCTCACAGGAAATCTGCATGAAAGCCCAGGATCACAATTAAGGATTCTGAGACCAAGGACTGTGAAATAATCCAGTTTTTCATCTACATCTTTTCTCTAAAGCCATCATTGTTTCTATTATTCTTATACATTCAGCCACAGATGTCCAGAGCATGGGGACTATAAAGCAACAACTTTAGGTTAAACTTAGGTGAAGAAAACTGTAAAAAAAAACAAGCAGAAATGAAAACAAGATTTCCTACGGCGTATCAACTTGTGCTCTGTCATTACATACAGGTTTCCCTGAAAGACAATTTATCCAAATCTAGTTCCTAGAACTTAACTTCAAAAAATATAAAATAGAGTAAGGTAGAAGGCAGACACAGTACTGCGGGGAAGCTTGCTAGCCAGTACCACACAGAACACAACAAGGCAGAAACAACAAGACCCTATCTCAAGAAAGGGTTATGTGACAACAAATCCCAACTGGTGTCATTTAATCTCCACACATGCACTGTGACATGCAACTAAGTGTGCATGCACAGACATACACTACCAGTCAATCAGTCAGTCAGTGAGTCAGTTAGTTAAAGGGGCACGCCTTAACCCCAGCACTCAGGAGGCAGAGGCAGGAGATTTTCTAAATAAAAGGACAGTCTGATCTACATAGCACGATCCAAGCCAGCCAGGGCTACACGTGAGAACCTGTCTTAAGAAGGGGGAGGTTGCCCTTAAATACCACAAAATACTCAACAGCAACAACATAATCACATGTAGATCTACAGTGACAAGAATCCTCTCCTTAGAGTGTCTCTCATGAAGACACATTAAATAGAAATTCAAATCACTTTCCATGAGAATCTTAATTGTATTTCAGTTCATATTTTCTCAGATAAAATATATTAGCTGCATGTCAAAAACAAGTTTGTATGCTAAATATAAATCAAAAAGATGTGTGCATGGTGGCACACACCTGTAATCCCAGATAACTAAGGAAGCTAAGAAGATCATCAAGGAGTTCAAAGCCACCCTGGGCCACAAAACAAATTGTAGGCTTTCGAGAACATGTCAGGGTCACGCCTCAAAACAAAAATGATAATGAAACTTGGCTCTATTTAGTCAATCTAAGTACTCAGGAGACAGAGGCAGGGAGGTCTCTGAGTTTGAGGCCAGCCTGGTCAGAGAGAGAGAGAATCCATGTTAGCCAGGGATTCACACTGAGAACGCTGTGAAAAGAAAAAAGAGAAAAGGGGAGGAAGGGAGAAAAGGAGGGAGGGAGGGAGGGAGGGAGGGAAGGAAGGAAGGAAGGAAGGAAGGAAGGAAGGAAGGAAGGAAGGAAGGAAGGAAGGAAGGAAGGAAGGAAGGAAGGAAGAGACTGACACAAGGAAGTCTTATTATATGTTTGCTGTTAAATGAAATCTCATGAAGAGGGGGAGTTAGAATTGTAGGAGGCAGAAGACATCAGAAGAACACAGCCCACACAAAATCAACCAGGCGGGCCTCATAGTGGCGTGCAGAGACTGAAGTGGAAATCGCTAGGCCCTCTGCAGATGTTCTGGTTGTTGGCTCGGTGCTTTTGTGGGACTCCTGACAGTGGGAGTCTCTGACTCTTACCTGCTCTTCAGACCATTTTCCTCCTACTGGGTTGCCCTGGGCCTGTGTGTGAGGGTCTGTGACACGGAGATAGGGTTTCTGTATGTAGCCCTGTCTGTCCTGGAACTCACTCTATAGACCAGGCTGGCCTCAACCTTAGAGATCCACCTGCCTCTGCATCTCAAGTGCTGGGGTTAAAAGTGCGTGCCACCACTGCCCATAAATTTTTGATTGTCCTCTGATTCCAAAATTATCACACACGTACACACACATATATACATGCACACCAATGCACAAATGCACACACATAGCATAACCATGAACAAAGGATTTCCCCATGAAAGCTGCACAATATAAAAGACATAAAGCCTCGCAGTCAATGATGCCAACGTGCTACCGGTTTCATTGTCCATTTAGTGTAATATTTTGTGTTTCTCAAATGCCATTAAGTGTCTCAAGACAATTTTCAAGATCCCATAAACAGCTCTGTAAAGTCAGTCAAATCTACCATTAATTTCCTTCCTGTTCTAGGTGCACTTTCATCCCTGCATAAAAGTCACTTTTGCTCAGGCCCTCTTTCCTTTTTCTCTTTTAATCTGCACCATTCTTGCTCGAACTCATGACCCCCTTGCCAGCAAACTACATAACAGCTTGGACAAAATTAAAGCTAAAATCAAGAGTACTCAGAAACACGTGTGATCAGTGACTGCAAGAGCTGTCATGGTGCCACATCAGTCCTTTCTGGCCAGACAGAAGCAGAACTTGTGTTTGTAGTTACTGAATGAAAAACCAGGAGAAATCACAATGGCTTAGAACAACAACCATTCAATTCTCCTGTCTGATGAAGAGATGGAAAGTTCTTGTGAGCACCCCTTCTGAACACATTCAAACATCCACACTCCAGGTCGGGTTGGCTGGGTAAGGAAGGATGTTTGTTTCTCTGTATAAGTTACCACTCACTGTCACATGACCAGGACAAAGTTGGTCAAGCTCCAGTTTAAGAACATTGGTCAAAGCTCACTAAGTAAAGGGCTTGCTATGAAACTGTGAAGACCTGATTTCAAGTATAAGCCCATGAAGAGGGACTTGGCCGTGAAGAGCAGCGTTTGCTTCCCAGTACCCATGTTACAGTTCACAACTGCCTAGATCTCCAGCTGAAGGGGATCTAATAGCCTCTACTGGACTCCTCGAGTATCTGCACTCACAGATGCATGTGCATACACAATTTAAAATTAAAAATAAATTGGAAGTGGGGGGGGGACCTATAACCCTGGCAATGGCGTGTGGAAACAGTCAGATGTTGGGAGCTCACTGGCTAGGCTGGCTGACCCAATCAATGTGCTCCAGATTCAGGCCACAAGAAGGAACCCTGTGCCCTCACACACTGACACGCACCCACCACACGCAACTCTCAAGAATGTGTCTTATCATATTATAGCAAATAAAACAGACCTTTAGAAAGAAAGCCAAGGGCTAGAGAGATAGCTCATTGGTTAAGAGCACTGGCTCCTCTTCCAAAGGTCCTGAGTTCAATTCCCAGCAACCACACAGGAGCTCACAACCATCGAAAATGAGAACTGTCCCTTCTTCTGGCTGTGCAGGTGAACATGCAAACAGAACAGTGTATACATAATAAATAAATAAATAAATAAAAAGGGAAGGAAGGAAGGAAGGAAGGAAGGAAGGAAGGAAGGAAGGAAGGA
>NW_026595981.1:10284055-10395767 GCF_907164565.1 Psammomys obesus | reverse complement strand
GGAAGGAAGGAAGGAAGGAAGGAAGGAAGGAAGGAAGGAAGGAAGGAAGGAAGGAAGGAAGGAAGCCAAGGCTAGGGAGATGCACTAGCAGCTGTTCTAGAGGATCGGGGTTCGGTTCCTGGTACCACACGGAGACTCACATTCATCCATAACTCCAATTCCAGGGCATGCAATGCCTCTTCTGACCTCCAGTTACCAGAGATATATGGGATGCACATATAAACACAGGCCAAGTCTCACATACTAAAATAAAAATCTTAAATTTTAAAAAAATAAATAACAAAGCAAATATTCCTCCTGTATGATCATCAGCAAAGAGTCTGCTAGGTCAATTAAGCAAACTACTAAAGTGTGCTTGTAACTTAGATTTTAATTTTAATTTCTTTTTACTTTTATGTACATTGGTGTTTCGTTTATATGTATGTCTGTGTGGAGGTGTTGGATCCTGGAGTTATGAGCTGCCATGTGGGTGCTGAGAATCGAACCCGGATCCTCTGGAAAAGGATTCAGTGCTCTTACCCACTGAGCCATCACTCCAGCCCCTAAATTTTTAATTTTAAACAAATAAATACATTACCATTTCTTATACCAGCAGTGTAGTGAAACAGTACATTATCAGTTTACAGTGACATACCTCTCTGACCTCAGACTCAGATGGGTCCACTGGGCACGTTAGAGCTACAGTATGCATAACTCAAGTGTACAATGTCCTGGCTCTCGGCCTTAACCTCACATTAAATCTAGAAACTTTTCTTAATTGAGTAAGGGAAACCTGGTCATAATAAATGTCGTCTATATCAATTTAATATTTCTTCTTTATTAATATAACTAAACTTTTCAAGATATATAAAGACAATCCAAAACCACATGAGAAAAAGGAATAGCAATGGCACCTTACTTTCTCAAGATCCCCTGACATCCATAGATAAATTCACAGGGATCACATCCCATGCCAGATGACCTGAGGGTAAAGGTCTACACCACCCTGGAAGTTTTTCATACTCCATATTCATGAAACTGCTTAATACTGGCATAGACTTTACCGTTTAATTATTTCTAATCTAAAATCAGAAATTAATTTAATTATTCATTAAATTCTAATGTAGCAGTACCTTGTTTGTTGTTGTTTATAGTGTTGTTTATAGATCAAATCTAGGCCTTTGCACATACTAGACAAAAATTCTACAGCATAACTATAAGCACAAAACAAAATCCCAAAATTCCAAGCACCATATTGGTACTTTTACACTAAAATCTAGTTTCCTTGGGGTTTATTTTTTAGAATAATCTTGTTCTGTCATTTTGTGACCTCTTCAACTACCCCTTACCCAGTCACATGCCTCCCTATCAAGACTAAGGGCAGGACTCAGAACCTTACATGTGAGAATGCTAGCTACCACTGATCTAAATCTCTAATTCCTCAGCCCTGTTCTAGAATCTGTGTCAATAAGCTGACCAGTCCTATCCATAAACTCCAGGCTGGAAGTTGGCATATGCTACACCAGAAATACATAAACTCATTCTTTGATGCATAAAGAGAGACAAAACACCATGGGCAAAGAAAAGAAGAAAAGTTAGAGTACCTTACTAGAGGCCTCAATGATTCCTGAGAAAAAGGCAAGTGGAAGCCAGCAGAACAGCTCTTATCCATCAACAGCAAAAAGTAGAACTGTCTTGTGTTCTTGCCTGCTGAGTAATACTATCTAATCTGCGATTCCATCAGACTCACAAACACAATCCAAAAAGAATTAAAAGTGGCAGAAATTATTTGTAAAGGGCACTGCATGGCAAAAGAAAAGTCACATCCCTATTACCCAAAGATCTCCTCCAACCTCTAATGAGCATACACTTTGTAAAACACTGTAATGGAGCTCAGGAAGCTAACACAGGAGGATCACTGTGAACGAGGCCACCCTGAGCTACAGATCTCGGGTCAGAACAATGCTAACTTGGGGATGGAGAGATGGTTCAGACTTTAAAGCACTTGGTGTTCTTCCAGAGGACCTGCATGGATACAAGACAGCTCCCAACTACTCCTTACACTAATTACAGGGACTCCAACAGCTCTCCTGCCCTTCGAGGGCACCTACAGACAGAAGCACGCACATAAATTTTAACATAATAATTACAAAATAAAGTTGTACACAACCATATACTGATCCACTCAGCAACACAGCCTGGAGGCTTATGCCCGGCTGGCTTTAGAGATAACAGCACCCAAGTCTAATATGCAAGACTTCTCACACCAAAAGGTTTACAGCCCTCATTCTATTTCTCTGACGAAAAAAGGCCCTTATCAAAAAGCCCTTTATCATCAAATTCATTCCTCAGTAAATTATCTCATCACGGAACATAACCCACTGCTCTTCCCCTAGGGCACTATCTTCTGACAAGGTGATACTTGCATTAATGAATTTTGTAAAAACAAATCCTTTGATCACAGCATTGGCAGGGTTCATAAGGAAAGGAAAGCACTTTTTAAATTGGAAAGGAAGACAGTCTTTTGGGAGCTGAGTAATACATACACCTGGGCGCATGCAGCACCTGCCCTGCCCACTGCGTTCATAGTCACCCTCGGCTCCTAGTAAGCTTTTCTGTGCTACTTTAAATATGATGCTGAGTTACTCTCATGAGTTTATATTTTTATAACTCTTTTTTGAGATTTGTTAAATTCCTGTTTTCCTTTAAATTTTTAGAATTTTTTTTTCTGAAATCGTTGTAATATTTAATACCTTGAAACATTCTGCAGTGCTATCCTTGCTTTATATTAAGGCCTGGCTTTCAGTGAATCGCTCTAAGTAATTTGTTAGAGTCAACAGAAGGCTTGCTCAAATTCATGAATCAGTCAAATTTGTACCCTTGCCAAAGCATATGCACATTCAGCTTTTTCTGTTCTCCTAGATTGTTCTTAGCCCTAGACCCTCACGTCTCTTTTACACATTCATGAAGCTTCCACTAATGGTAGCCTTCAGCTGAACAAGCCATGGGCTTTGGATATATACATGCCCAGAAGTTAATAACTTTCATCAGTAATGTTTCAGGGCTTGGGCAATACGTGACACTTCAAACTGAGTGTCTTCAGACCACACGAGAAGGTACCTGGAGAAACTTCTTTACAAACCAAGGGGGCAAGCCTGACCCTGGGCTAGAGGCTGCAGGCTCTCACAATCCTGTGTTATTGTACAAAGTTTGGCAGCTGCTCAAACCTAAACACAGCTTGGACTGTTTGGGGTCTTTGTTGACTTCCACAGCAACAGTTGTTCTCACATGCTCTGCAGATGGCTGTGCTCTCGCACACTCTACTCACTCTCAATCCATTTACTTCAGTTTGTGTCTGCAATGCCATGACCTTCTACCCAAGTCCTCAAGTTTCTGCCCAGACTCTTCATTAAGAAGTCTGGCTTCAATGTTCCTTTCCCGAGGCCTCTGCCATTGACCCACCTTCACCCACCTCCACGTTCTCTTAGCTAATTCCCCGTGTCAAAATCCCAGCTATTTGCACACATTGTGCTTTGAATTTTACATTACATGTAACATCCTTTCGTGCTTTCGAATCCTTATTCCAGGCCTGACATACCAAGTAAATGCCCAAAGCCTGTAATTTTTTAATGACAACAATAAAAAGAAGTTTATACTTCAAGAAATGGAATGGTTTTCCACTTGCCTGGACCTGTAGTCAACTAAACAGCAGGCTGCTGGGCACACTTGTGAGAGATTCTCTTAATCAGGTTATCTGAAGTGGGAAGACCCACCCAAGATGTGGATGGCACCTTCCAGTGACAACTCAAATAAAAGGAAGATCAGCTTTTGCTGCCAGCTTGCCACTGCTCTCCCAGGCCGAACCCTGTTGCTGCTGTAGTCTGTTTCCTGTGAACACCTATGCCCTCACGGGGTGTGCCCTAAGAATGGGTGACTGAGGATAAAGAAGACCACCCTTAATGCTATTCAGGCAACACCCAGAAGTGGACAGCTGAAGCATCTACAGCCACTTTCTGGGACAACCCTGAAGAGCACCCGCTGGTGAGAGGACATCTTCACAGGAAGAACTCTGCACAGGGCACATGGTGGAACATTTTGCTTGGTTTGGCTGGAGGATCAGGACATGGAAGACCCATCCACAGAAACTGGTAACAACAATGTTTGTGGAAGAGGTATGTGGACAGATATCTATGATTGAGCAAAAGATGTAAGGGTATTTGTGTTCCATGTAAGTGTACGTCAGAAAAGAAGTTAGCAGAGGGGCAGTTCAACAATCAAGTAGACAGGACAAGCCCTTCTGCAGGCAGTTGGACTCTCTCCCCAGTCATCCTTGCCACAGTTAACAGGCCTAGGAACAAAGTGCACTATGGGTATGCAGGTGAGCCTAAAACAGCACCATTCCTGAGTGAACAGAGAACACTGGATCACTTCCCCAATGGAAAAGCCAGCACTCTCTCCCAACTGGAATAAACACTTATACCAGCAGTGGTGAGATGCTGTGCTCCAAGGGAAGCAGCCTCCATCTTGGGGAGTTCATCCATTCCTGCTTGCAAAAAGATCACCCCAGCTGGGCTGGTTTACAGTTTACATCCCCTGAATAGAGGCAAAGAGGAGGACATGAGATTCTCACAGGAGTAACCAGCTGCTTCCTACCAACTGACAACAGTGCACCCTGTTGGGGGAGGAGCCGGAATAGAGGACTTGAAAGTCTGGGGCTTCATCTACGGGTCTATGGAGGAAGCCCTCATCCCTGTAGACAAAGGCTTTCAATGTGTGGCCCTTTGGAGGAGGAACGGCTACATCCCAGTAAGCCCTGGCTCTGTAAGGAAAGCTCCATAAGGAAAAGTCCCAGGGATGAACTGTAGCAGAATTATACCTCAGTTTGTCACTGGGATCCTCGAGGAAAAAGACACTTCTTTATATACATAATGCTTTCTCCAAAATTGTCTCCCATGGACTTACAGAATTCCACCTAGCACTACTTTAAGGGCAAAGAAGTGTGAGTGGGCCCTCAATCATGGAATATATCAGTTTTGCCATATTCCCTACAACCCTAAAATACCTAGCCTGAACCATAGAATGGCCTTTTGAAGACACAGTTACCAGAGACCAGTTAGGACCTGGATATGATAGCACATGCCTTTAATTCCAGCATTCCAGTGGCAGAGGCAGGCAGATCATGGTGAGCTCAGCTTGGTCTACATATAAACTTCCAGGCCAGTGAGAACTACACAAAATGTCACGTTACTTTTAAAATGTATATAAAAAATAAAGGGCTGAAAAAAATAAATAAAAATTTAAAAATAAAATAAATTAAAAGGGCTGGAGAGATGGCTCAACCGTTAAGAAAACCAGCTACTCTTCCAGAGGACCCGGGTTCAATTCCCAGCATCCACATGCTGGCTGACTGTAACATGAGTTCCCAGGTACCCTACACTTTCACACAGACATAGAGGCAAAACACAAAAGCATATAAAATAAAAATAAATTCTTAAAAATTTTTAGAGATCAATAGTCTGAAGACCCAGTGTGGGAATCTCCAGATGTCTCTAGTTCATGGCACTGTTAGCAAGGATTCACAGATCTAGAAATCAACGAATAAAAATGGACATTGTATCACTCACCATCGCCTCAAGAGGCCCACTAATAAAACAGAAGTTTTGGTTGTAGAGAGGAGTATTCCTGCCAGGAGACAGAGAACATTCCATTCAACAGAAAGCTAAGATTTTTTTCCCCTAGCCACTTTGGGTTCCTGATGCCCTTCAGTCAACGGGAGAAGAAAGAAATGTTTGGAGGGTGACTAATTCAGACTACCAGGGGTAAACTGGGCTATTTCTCCCCAGGGAAGATAAGGAAGAAGTTATCTAGAGCCTAGGGGATCTTTTAGAACATTTCTTGGTGTTACTGGAGCCTGTGGTGTATGTCAGTGGGCATCTACAACTACACATACCAGGAACGAAGGTACGGCTTACCCCTCCAGGTAAAGAACCGAGACCTGTGATGTGTTTGCTGGATGTGGAGGTAAATACAGACTGGGTAGTAGAGGGTGTCAGTTATAAACACCAGCTAAGGACATGTGAACGGATAAAGAAATGAGGTCTGTAATTTTCAACAAGGACTCTTAAGAATATGTTAAACAGATGTGTTTGATGTCCTCTATCTCTTTATCATGTAATGTAACATTGATTAAGATGGTGTCAGTGGTAAAGAATCTGAAATCTATACCAACATATTTAGCTTTCAGACACTAAAAGACACGAATTCTTCAAAGTGCCTTGCCTATTCTGGAGAAAATAATGCATTTGCAGCTGTACCTAGGATAGTTATAGCATGTTAAAAAGAATCATTGTTTTTTTTATTGTTGTCACTTGGAAATTAATCATGACATAAGGAAAGGTGATTGTGTGTCAAGCTGACAAGGATTGGACTTGTAATGGTTGATCTTAGTTCTCAACTTGACTGGATCTGGAATCAACTAAGAGGCAGGCCACAGAGCACACCTGTCAAGAATTTTCTCAATCAGGTTATTTGGAATCAGAAGCCCCACTCTAAAAACTGGGCACAGCACCTTCCAGAGGAAGCCCAGGTAAAAGGATGGTAAAGAAGGACTGACACTTTGTTTTCCTTGCTTGCCTTTGCTCTCCCTGACGAGTGCATCTGTCCTGCTGCTACTGGTATTGCCCCGGCTGTCATTAGGTCATACAAGACCCAGGCTGCTTTAGTCTTCCAGCCTGGACTCAGTGCCACTGCTCTCTAGGAATCCTCCAGGCCCTCAGCACCTGACTGGGACTGCTCATGCACCCAACTACTGGGTTCCCAGTCTTCCCAGATGAGACAGCTATACTGCCCAGTTCATACTGTGCAAGCCAGTCTAACAGCTGTCTTTCGATATACACTTACTTATTATTATCAGTATGCTTCCTCTAGTTAACCCTGACTAATGCACACTTCATGAAGTCAGGTATACTTATAAGTAGGAATAATCAAGGCTACATGATTTGGCTGAGTATGATAGCTCAAGTCTGTAATCCCAACCCAGGAGGTTAGAGCAGGAAGCCTATAATGGCTATAGAGTCAGTTAACAGCCAGCCTAAAGTACAAAGTAAAAGATCTCTTAAAAGGGAGTGAGACTGGAGAGATGGCTGCTCTTCCAAAGGACACAGGATCAAGTACCCAGCACCCATATAGAGGCTCACAATGAACTGTAGCTCCAATTCCAAGAGATCTGACACCTCCTTCTGGCATCCTCAGACACCAGGAACAAAAGTGGTACACAAACATACATGTAAGCAAAACACCACACACAAAATATTTAATTAATAATTATTTAATTTTATCTGGACATAATTACATCATCTAAATGTTATATCATTAAAAGATACAACTTTTTCAAAGGTCCATACAGTGTACACCATGAGTTGGAAGCACACAGGAGCAACTACAAACTGCCTCTCTACTATCCATCAGATCATCTTCCTACCAACAATCACTGCTCAGCTGCTTGCAACTGAGAGTTCAAATGAACACAGTGGCCACTTGAGATCACTTTAAAGACTGTCAAAGCTAGAAAGGACGTAGGTCACTAGAACATCATGGGAAGATGGAACTAGCACTGAGCTGTCTATCTAGAGACTTCGCCATGACTGGGTATAGCACTGCAACTTTGCAGAACATATTCCTAAGTGGAATTACGCACAGGGCTAAATTACAGGGAACACAGCAGATAACTAATTAATTAAAAGTCACCTAGAAGAGTACGGTTACCCTTCAATACAAGGAGGATGCAGAAAAAGCACTGGAAAAGAGCCCCCTCATTCACAGTAGCCATCATGAGCATGACAGCATCTGAATCCTCTCCAAATGTGTGAGATCAGCAAATCTGCTCTTTGAATGTGTAGAGTGGGGAGAATGGTACTTTTTCACAGGATCCCAAGGATTAAAAGAGAAAACCAAGCAATAGCTTTAGAGTGGCCTGAGGCCACTCGCCACAGCTTCAATGCACTACCAAAAACTAATATATGATGGGAGTTACATCATTATTATTACCATCTGATGGTGGCTTCTGCAGTAGAGTATTAATTGTACATAATTAATATGGACAAATGCATGAGCACTTTTCTGAATACTGGCAATCCTTTATTTCCAGACTGCACTGTGATCTATTATCACTGCCTTCATTTGACTCAGAATCACTGCATATGAGGAAAGAGTAATGAAGCTGATAAAAACATCACAACAAATTCTGTTTTTTTTAAGGCAACAATTTAAATGTCCTTACCCCGAAGATCCAATGCTCTTACAAACACCAAGAAGGGGTCTTTTCTCAGCAAAGTTATCACACTTTTGAGCACCTGTTGAAAGCATAAAACATTGTTTTGAGAAACTTTGTATATTTTCCATTATTTCAAAATATTTACAATAGAATGAGGGTGGATGAGCAGCAAGTCACTGGTCTGCCCTGTACAGAAAGAACAATGTGCATGTGTGTATCTATACGTTTGTTTATACATGTGTATGTATATGTATACAACAGAAATTAAAGATACTGGCAGACATTTTTTAAAGACTTTTTGTTGTTTCAATCTTAACAACATTCTCTATGAGATCAAAAACTACATCCTACAGTGACAAGCTACTTAAGACTAGTATGTGATGGCACATACCTTTAATCCCAGGAGAGGCAGGCAGGTCTATGAGTTTGAGGCCAGCCTGGTCTACAGAACAAGTTCCAGGACACCAAGAGCTACAAAGATAACCAAAGAAACTATCTCTCAAGAAAGAGAGAGAGAGAGAGGAAGAAAAAGAGAAAAAGACAGAAAGAAAAAGAAACTGAAAACAAAAACTTATGTACACAAAGTTAAATCTATGTAAAATCACCTAAGAATTTAGATCAACCCTTGGTGGTTGTGGTGTATGAATGCTAAAGAAATCAGACTAATTCCTTATATCTTCACATTACAAATTCTGCCAAATAAGCATCCTCAGAATAACCATTTAACCTATCATGGCAGATTTTGTTTTGTATTACCTTGAAGACAGCACCTTACTTTGTGACCTAAGCTGCCCTTGTGCTCAAGATCCTACAGCCTCAGCATGAACCACACCTAGCTTCCAATTTTTTTTTATGTATATGGGTCTGTTGCCTGCCTGTATGTCTGTACACTATCTGCCTGTAATACTCAGAGAACAGAACAGGGTATCAACTCCCCTGGAATGGAGTTACAGATGGTTAACTATAAGCCCCCATGTGGATTTTGGGACATTTGTCTCAGTCTTCTAAAAAAAAAAAAAAGCAGCCCATACTCTTCAATCACTGATCCAACTTCCAGCCCCAACTTACTTTCATTTTTCCTTCTCCTTTTGAATAAGTCTTACATAGCCAAGGATGACCTTTAACTTACTGTGTGGCCAAGGCGGCCCTTAAACATTTGATCCTCCTGCCTCTACCTCCCTGTGTGTTCAAGATTAAGCTGGGTACAGTGGAACATGCCTGTAATCCCAGCACTCAGGGAGACAGAGGCAGGCAGATCACTGTGATTTCGAGGCCAGCATGGCCAGGGCTACACAGAGAAATCCTTTCATAAATTAAATGAATTAATTAATTAATGAATTAATGGGTTCCCTAGTGCAATAATGACTATTTTTAGAAAACTGAGATTAAAATAACAGTTAATATTTTCATTCAAATTAGTAATTACACAAGAATACTCAACATCACTGTCCCCATTCAAGCTATGCCAAAATCCTAGTCAACATAACAATAATGAACTTATTAATAATCTTTAATACAAAAACAAAGCAGGATTGGAGAGTTTCTCAGTAAGTAAATGCCTGCCTTGAATACACGGAACTGTGAGCCCCAGAACACATGTTAAAAACAGTAGCATATGGGACTGGACTGATGGCTCACGGGTTAGCTCAAGCTGTTCTTGCAGAAAAGCTGGCTTTGGTTCCTAGCACCCACAAGGCAGCTAACACCTCCTGCACCTCCAGTTCCAAGGGAGGTGACTTCCCCATCTAGCCTTCTCAGGCACCAGGCAATCGTGTGATTCACATACACACAATAAAGCAAACTTTTTTAAAATGTAATTAAAATAATATCAGTATACTACAGGTCCAAATGACATGAGACGATGTCCAGCCACAACCAAGAAATTACTATACACAGTACTCATGGTACTAGGGGAATGTGTCCTGCTGCTGATTTTAATGTAAACAGTACATTGTGAGGACAGTCTGACCCCTTCATACTTCCTGAAAGGGCTGAGGAAACACACACACACACACGGCAGGCTTCCTGCCTTTACCAAAAGGAAGGAAACCATTGGAAGAGGGAGATGAAAGATGGGCAAACCTAAGTGAACACGCTGCAGTCGATCCTTAGCCCCCTCCGGTTTTCCACAAAGGCCAGCCTTACTCATGACTGTCATTCTAGCCATTTCTTTCCATCTCTGCTTTCCTGAGGAGACGCCAACACGCATGTATATTCAAGTTTCTCTGATGCTACCCTACTCCTCGGGATCAGTCACCAGCTATGGGAAGTCATAAGGTTAGAGGAGAAACTTATACTCCCCCACTACACAGTTGTTTTTGTTTTCTGACACAAGGTCTCTCAGCACATAGCCCTGGCTGGCCTAAAATTTGCTTTGCAGACTAAGCTAGCTGGCCTTGAAATCAAAAAGATCCCCCTGCTTCTGCCTCCTGAGTGCCAGTACACCTGGTCAAGATTCTTTAGATCAAAAATAAACAAATAAAACTAATACATCATCTAGAATGGTCTCGTAGGAGAGGAACAGAGAGTAATTAAAACAGATGGATCATCAAATTATGAGTAGTGCCTTACATATTATTATTATTACTCTGGATAAAAGCTTGCTTGCTAGGCAAGCCTGACAACCTGAGTTAGGTCTCCAGGACCCACAAAAAAAAGAGAACAAATTCCGGCAGGTGTCCTCTGACCGCCATATTCACTCCATAGGACATATATGTGCTCTCGCGCTCTTTCTAGCTCACACACACTCTCTTGCTCTCTTCCTCTCTCTCTCATACACAAATACATATTCTCACATACACACTCAAACACACACTCAAGCAAACACTATAAAATAAATCTCTTAAAAACTTTCCACTACAATTTAAATTATAGTCATATAAATTGACATTTATCAAATACAAGATTCAAGTTTTGATAAAACCAAAATTATAAATTCAAATACACTGAATCCACAAATACCACAGCTGAAATTTCATCAGGGATGAGAGACAACTTACATACATGATTACTTCCTCCAGCACTGTTTAAAATAGTGGAGGAAGAAAGAGCCAAGTGTGAAAGGAAACATCCATTCCCCACAGCTGCAAACAGGACTTGCCGAGTGTAAACACTGAGGAGACCACAGTATGAGGGGTAGGGGAGCACCCAACAGCGGGAAGATAGAGACCCACACAGCATCTACTCTGATGTACCCAGTCGGCAGGGACACAGAAAAGTCATAATCACTGTTCACAGGAGAGGCAAGGGGAATTAGAAGACAGGTGATGTAGAAAGAAGCTTTTCAATGCTTTTCAACAGTTTCTGCCTTCTGGTTTTCAACCCATGTGATACATAAATTTCCTGCAAAATGTCTGTGTTCACTTTAAACAAGAAGCCATGTGCCAAGAGACAAGCTAGTGCTTGCTTTAAATTTGAACACAAGCTAGGAGGATGCAAACATGTGTTTAATGTTATCCTCCCTAAAAATTCTATGAAAGCAATTCTTAAGTAAAGTTTTAAAATATGTAATGACCCCAACGAATTTGACAAAGAGATGAGTACTGATGAATTAAGCAGTCCTAAGTGAAGGCTGGAGGCTCCAGTGGTGGAAAAACACCCAGAGATTAAAGGGACCTTTATACACAGTATTATAAAGGGTATAGTAAGTGATTATACCAGGTACACTTGGGACTGGATGTGAAAGAACCAGTCTAAAACAAAGGGGACCGGCTTGTTACTGGCTGCTTGAGAAACTCTCAGATGGCAAAACTTTACTTCCAGACAACTTAACTCACCCTCCCAACTCCTGACCGATTGAAAGGCAGCTCTCTAGAGAGCATGAGACAGCGCTCCAGGTGAAGTGAGGATTAAATGACAGCATTAATGCTTAATATTGAAGCAGCCTTTCCCATGCCCAGGACTTCTCCCTCTGAGTTTCCCAAACACTAGTGTCAGATCCTTATCATCCACGTCTCCTCTGGGGAACAGAACAGCCCCAGGAGAAAGGACTGAAAAGCACTGTCCATCAGAAGAATCAGGCAAACAAGCACAAAGAAAGCCCAGTGGTGAAGGTAAACCCTCAAAGCTGGCAGTCGGCTTGAGAGTTTGACACGAACAGCTACCATCTAGACAGCCAAGGAGCTAGAGCTGTTTAGAAAGGTGTCTCTACAGGGTGAAAACATCAAGAATTATAGTATTGCCGTTACTAATTTCCAGGAAATGTGACGAACACAATGTGAAATGGATGCTGACACTTTCAAGGGGAGCTCTGGGAACGTGGGATGAAGCTCAAGGAGCAGTGTGCTTGCCCAAAGAATAAGCAAGGCCCATGGTTCCATTCCTAGTACTGTGACAACCAGGCTTGGTGGCTCACGGCAGTAGTCCCAGCACTCAGGAAGTGTTGGCAAGAGGATAAGATCAGAAGTTCAAGGTCATCCCCAGCTCTATAATGAAAACAGAAAAAGAGTGAAGGGAGGAAATGAGAGCAGGGGGAGAAGAAACCTGAGAAATTTCAAATGGTAGATAATATTTTAAAACCTGAAAAACGCACCAGAGATAAAATGAAAAAAAAAAAATCCCAAAACACTATAAAATATTGAGTTTTTTTCAATGACTGATGAGCAAGAGGCACCAAAAAGAAAAGCCTTAAGCCAGGCGTGCCAAGCACACTCTTTACCTCAGCACTGGGAGATTGAGGCACGAGGAATAGAGCAAATTAAAGGCCTGACTCTGACTCCAAAATAAAATAGGAACAAATGAAAAAGGGTGTTTGTTCAAGATCAAGACATTACACAGTATTCCAAAATACGTTTTGTTATTACATAAAAATCTAGATAAAATAAAACATGTCTGTTCAAATAATTTACAAGGGATTATTTCTGCTTCTGCTACAAATCCGATTTAACAATTAATAATCTGACTTTTAAATCCAAGCATGAGTTAAAATTTAACTGATCCAAAGCCTACACTATTTCTGTACAAAATTAATTACAATTGAACCCCTCTACACAGAGCCAATCCTTCACTCCTTCAGCACACTTCAACTCCTTCCTAGCCTCTCAAGTTCGCATCTGCTCTGTACAGACCAGATTTATTTCAGTGGCTGCAGCATCAAGTCGTGAAAGTACAATGCTGGCTTGACCATTCCACTCTTCCCAAGATGCAGCTGAAGAACTCTCTGGTTCCCACTGGCCTCCTGGACTCTCTCAGTGTAGCAGGCTTGCCCACAACACTCGACCTAAGGTGCATGCTCTCCAAGGAAGGACATAAGCCTAACGTGGGACCCAACACTGCCTGCCAGGTGCCCACTACAGAAGTCAGTGTGGGATAAAATGACTGGATCGCAAGAAGCAAGGATCCCCAAAATTTCTAATTGTATCTGAGGCAAACCCCTTTAAAAACTTGGGCAAAGAACTGCAATTCCAGAGTTTGAATTCTCATTTAAATATTTTCTGGACGGTCGAAATAAATACAATTCTTAAACTGCAAGTTTAAGAATAAATTCTACATGCTCAGAAGCACTACAGTATTCACTTGGTTTGGTCTGCTTTTTAAATGGGTATAAATAGCAGCCTGTACTCTTCCTGAGGCCTAATGGAGTCATCGCCCTCCGGTAATGTAATCCTCCAAATTGGAGCGGATTAACTTTTTATATATCAATTGTGTGTGTATTTGCATGTACAATGGAGAGAATGACGTTCCACACACCTGCTCCACAGCACTTGACAGAATGCACCACAATGATTGAAATGAAATGCAGCTCACCAAATCCATCAAATACAAAAACTACCGCAATCCTGTTGCAAAGTCCTTTTGTTAAACTCCTTTTATTCTAAATCCTTTTAATTCTGTCCTATAACACTAAAACATTTACAAAAAGCTTAAAATCCTAATAAATCACACAATTAAAGTAATGAAAATGGGCCTGCACACCAAGTCACCAACTCCTCCACCACTCAACAAAATTCAGAACAGTTTGCTTGTCAGAGAATGTTAACTAATATCCCCCCATCACGAACACCATTGTAAACTCATTTAAACCAAAGAGCTTAAGCTCGTAAATCAGCCTTGAGATTTCAAGACATCAACTAGAAACAGCTTCTACCTTAGTCCAAAAGCAGACCCAGAGGCAAATAAAACCCCAACTGGTGATGAAATATTACGCCTCTCCCTTTTGATGTTGAAGATGATGCCCTACATATAAAGACTTTACACAACAGTATGTCCTCGCTAATAAATTTTTACTGTGAAAACCTTTTCCAGAAGGATTTCTTTGAACAACTAAATTCATTTAAACCATTCAGTTAAACTATCCTAAAACCCCTGCCTCTTTTCTTGGAGCAGGGTCTCATGTTGCCAGGCTGTCTTCAGCCTCAGTCCACAGCTAGCTGACAATGACGCTGGAAAATGGAGCCTCTTGCACTCATCGCCCACATGCTGAAGGTTACTTTTTTTTTCTGTAACTAAAATCATTTTCTTTATAACAGATGTCACCAAGTTATCCTTGAGGTGTTTTACTTACAGATCCCCCTCAATGTGAGCACTTAACATATAGCAGGATGTGCAGTCTCAGATGGCTCAACTGTCAAGCCTTTTTTGTGTCAGTTTGTAGGCTGTCAGGATTTTTCATGTACAATTTCTGTTTTCTTACCAGATTTTCCATAAATAATCTCTATTATAAATTGGATAATCCTCTTATGTCTTTTTCTTATCTAAACAGGAAAATGTGAATGAGAAACTTCATTTTAAACAGACAAGTGAGATTAAACATGGAGGAAGATGGACCCAGGGGCTTCATGGATCTGGACCAAGCACATTGCCTTAAACTATCTCACCTAACTATGATCACAAAGCACGCCTTGGCATTCATTTGCCCTCCCTCTTTAAAACACATGCATACATTTTAGGCTTCCAGTGAAGTAAAGCACTGTACTCAAGCACACAGCTTTCTTCTGGGGGCTAATGTGAAGGGCTCATGTGCCCTCCACAGTCCCAGAGCATCGCTCTACTCCAAAACATCATCTTCTTAAGCAACAAGCAGGTATTTCACAGATAACCAGGCCTTCTTTCACAGATGTTCAAAGCCACCAGAAACTTCCACTGTTTTTCATAGGACTTAACTGACCATGAGAGAAGATTCAGCAGTTTTTAGTGACACATCTGACTCTGAAAGCAGCACAACTCTTAACCCCGACTCACTGAGGAAAACGAGAAGACAACAACTCTGCGGGAACTATAAGGAAAGTTACTGTCAAAGGCAAATCAGTTAATTCTTTACTACGATTACAAAAAGGGGTGAGCACCAATGTCACAGCAGGTTGCTATGACTGCTGAAAGGGGACAGCTGCAAATGGCAAAGGGTGGACTGACAGAGGGTACATTCTCATCTGCTCACTCCTGCTCTGACCACAGGGCCACGATGCCTTTGACGCCTATCCACAACACTCACTCTGCCCCACACTGACTTTCCCTCACTCTCCTACTTCACAACACAGCACTTTCTAGTCTCTGGTGAATACTCCACTTACGGCTTCTACATCTTGGCCAAAACATTCCCAAATCAGAAAGGCCTCTTGATCCATCATTCTCTGTTCACATTCTATCTCCTTACACAGATTTATTTCTTCATGGCACCTCTCTGTCCCTCAAACTGCACACATTACACTGTTGATCTACTTATCTGTACAGCATACCCATGCCTTAACTCCCTGACACTAAGACCTATATGTCAACGGTCGTCATAATAGCTATTATTTACACCTAAAAAACATGCTCAAGCCCATTCCAAGGGGAAAGGGTAATATGGAATACTACTTGACAATAAAAAGGAATGATGTCGAAGGTTTAAGGCCAATCGAAAGTACAGAAAATAGTTTTGTCTGATGTGAAAGAAAACAAAAAAAAAACAAGGAAAGCACTGGTGATGAGTGAGCGGGAAACAGCACACAAAAGAGAATGAGGGAACTCTTCCAGAGAAGGAATACAAAGGTGCACATCTGTCATAACGCAGACTAAAGCCAGGCAGAGTGGCTCACACAACAGCCCTAGCACTTGGAAGCCCACTGAAATAGAAACAGCTCATGTTCCCGCCCTTAAAATAAACTTGAACCTATCACACACAAAGCTTTGCATTTGCGTTCTAGGAATTACTGTAAGCAAGTAAGAAATAGCATCAGTAGTCGGGGCTAAAAACTGGGACATAACAGCAGGTGACGGTGTACTAACACAGAGGTGAGCAGACAGGGAACCGCAGATGTACCAGAACAAGGTCGAAGAAGCCTGAAGCCCTGGCAAGAGGATCAGAAGCACAGGCAGACAGATTATGAAGTGGACAGAGCATCGGCAAGTCACAAAACATGAGCAAAGTTCATGTAGGGGCAGGAAAAAACATGTAAGTACACTATTAAAAGCACCACACTGTGAGAAAGTAGGTACAGAAAACAGAGCTTGATACAGAACCACTGTTCAAAGCAGACAGGAACAGGGGTCTGGGGGTTAATTTCTGTTGGCTGGTTTGGTGTTTGTTTTTGTTTTGTTCTGTTTTTCTGGGTTTTAGAAGTAACTTTGCCAGAGACTACACGGAGTCGTACACATACTAACCACACCTTCTACCACAGGGCTGAGCCCCAAGAATCAGCACTTTAAGCAAAAAACAAGCTATTTCTAAAAGGGCAAGAGATCTGGAAAGTTCAGACCTTTGACCCCAGCACTTGGGAAACAAAGGGAAGAGTGAAGTTGAGGCTACATCGTAAGACCTGTTTCATGTCATGGATCATTGCCAGTTAGAACAGTAAGGTGCCCCGGCACAGCTACTGCAGTGGCCAGCTGCAAAACCTTGACACCAGAAGGTGGGGGTGACATGTAGCAGAACTCTCATTCCCTAATGGTACAACTAAAAAATTGGTGTCACCACTATGGAAGACCTTAAAAACTGAACATGCTGTCACTATACAATGACCTCAACTTACAGGACATTACCTAAATGATATGAAGACATGTCCGCAAAGTGAATGCCTTTAGGAGTTTTCTTTACATGGCTAGACTGAGGTAAACATGCTGGAAGCAGCATGCTGTGCTGTAGTAAATGGAGAAACCACCCAGGAATAACCAGTCAAATGATGAACACTTAGAGCAAAGTTAACTTCATATCACTCAATGAAAGGAACCAGGGTGAAAATCCTGGGTACTGAATGAGCTCTACCATGTGACATTCAGAAAAAGGCAAGACTATGAAACTAGGAACATAGTAAAAAATATATATATTAGTCAAGTACTTAGAATGTTTTAGTGCTTTATTTAAGTGTGTGTTTACTGGTGCAAATGTACCTTACATGTGTGTGGGAAAAGATTTTCCACAATGGGGGTTCTGTGCATCTCCTGTGATCCCAACTGCTTTCAAGGCTGGGACAGGAGAGTCACAAGTTCAAGGCTTTCTGGACTACAGAACCATCTCAACTACTTGCTAAGCAACTCTTGCAGACTCTGCTTCAAAGCCCCCACAAAAAAGAAACAAGTCTAGGCATAAAGCTCAAAGATATAGCATTTACTTAGATTCACATTGCCAAAAACAACTCAACATCATTGAAAAGAAACATTGCTGATAGAATTGACAATATTTGTAATAAAGTTTGGAATACCTAATAAAATTAAATATGTCCCAGCAATCCCACTTCTAAATAAGGAGCCATGAGAAGTCAATACATGTATCTAACAGCAATTGGAACAGGTTAAACATAGCCACAAAACTGGAAATAACCAAAATACCCTTACCCTTACAAAAACAGCATATCCAAACAGTGGAATACTACTCAGGAATGAAAAGGGAATTAAAAACTAACCCAGAGTTAGGGAGATGGCTCAGACAGTAAGAGCACCTGCATGTGCAAGCAGGACCAGAGTTCAAATCCCCACATAAAAGATAAGTCATGGCTAAGTCTGCAGATAATACCAGGGTGGGGAAGAACACCAAGACAAGTGAGTCCTGGGAGCTCACTCACTAACCAGTCGGCTTAAAAACCATCTGTTTCTAAGACGGGGTTCTTCACTGAACCCTGTCTTAAAGGAGTAACTTGGAGCATGACAGAAAAAGACTCCAGTGACCTTCTCTGGCCATATGCATACAAAAAGATGCCCACACCAGCATACCAGAGTGCAAGCACCCACACACACATATTAAAATTAAAGTTTTTAGATGGTACAACACAAGTAAAAAGCATGATTCGAAATTTAGCCAAGCATCATAATGTATGCCTGTAATTCTGTAACTTGAAAAACTGAGGCTGGAAGAACAAAGAGAAACAGGAGAAAGGAAAGGAGACAGCACAGGAGAGGATGAAGGAAGCAGAGCTGGGGAAGAAGGGAGCGGAAGGAAAAGAAGAAGAAAGGAGAACTGACTCATCAGGTGGGAATGTGCATCAGAACTCTGTTCCTTCATGAGGCTCGGGTAGAGTGAAGTAGATCCTGCACCAACACCCAGCACCGTGAAAACAAACAAGCAGAAACCTACTCCTGCAATGGCCAAGTAATACTCCACTTTATGGATACACCACAGGCTACCAGTTGGTAAATATTTAGATTATTCCCATATCCCTATAATACTGCCATGAAGCTTGAATATACATTCTTAAATAGATACATATTTTCATTCTTATAGGGACATTATATTTCATTTCTTGGTTGTATACCTAGGAACACAATTGATGGGTTCATGTGGTAACTCTATATATAACATTTTAAGAAACTTCAAACTAGTTTTCAACATAACTACACTAATGATACATTCCCAGGGACCATGATTGCAGGTTCCAACTTTCCCACATCCTTCCCACATTTGTTTTATTCTGCTGTATATTGTAACTGTCCTAGGGCATTCAGAGTTGACAGCGGGGCTCTATGCAGTCATGGACAGGTCCTGTGTACTGAAAGCAGCAATAGTGACAGAATTTGCGCACCAAACAATATTGCTAAAATTCATTAATTTTAAGGTAAATAAATATTTTCAATAAAAGTAAATTTCACTCACTTTATATCAGCTATTACTTAGCAAATGGTGAGTTCTGGGTTCCATGCCTAGGATTGTGTCACAGTACAACAAACACAGATTTTGAAGGTTTGTCCATTCACCAAGACCCACTCTCCAGTAAAAGCATTTAACCCGTGGCAGTTATCTGCTTATTTGGGTCACTAACGTTAAGCCCACAGTAATTTAGCAGCTGCTCATTACACCTGTTCTCCTAAACCTGGACTGAGCTATCCGATGTACTACTGGGAGTTTATTTCAAGTCATGAAAACAGCAGTCAGCATTTCTCTTAAGTAAACAAAATTTCACTGCTGTATTTTTGACATTTATGATAAAACTTAAAATTTAAATGAATAATGGAGGACAATGACTTTCCTGGGTATCTGTCCCATGTTTACTATGGTCACTCCTCTCCAAATCTAACAGAGGCACTAAAGGTATTTTGCACCCTCATAATAAAAAATAAATACAGACTAAGCTCTTCTTTTAAAGGACAGTGTTCTACACGTAGCCCCAGCTGGTCTGTAACTTGGACTGGAATTCAAAGATCCAGGAGGCTCTGCCTCCCTAGTGCTGAGATGAAAGGTACTACACATCTAGCCTCAAAGTCAAGCCACACCATCAGGTTAAGCATGCAGTGCAGAGAACTGAGAAACACCTGGATTTGGTAAAGCTATTTCCTAGCAAGAGAAACAAAGTAATCACTGTGGGTGCTGGGACTGAGGGAAAGCAAGGGTGAAGGTTCAAATAGGAATGTGCACATGCAGCCTTGAATGCCATCAGAGAAGCAGCAGCCAGCATTAGAGTGCACATGGATTACTAGCTTAGAATCCTCTTCTAGATCCCTCCTAGGACAGGGCATTTACACATGGTTTAGGTAGGTTACACCTGTCAAAGCCCATGCCACACCCACCAGGAACAGAACTGACAGGAATGCTGTCCTCTGAACAGGAGAGGGATTAAACACCTAAAGCAGAGGCTTGGAAAATAAATCGTCCTAAATGACCCCAGGCAGCATGGCCTCCATGCTAGAGATGAGGCATTAGGAAAGAACACAATAATAGTGGATGCTGAGAAGCAATCAGAGCAGAAAACATGAGAGAAACCCCAAATCTCAGAGTTTAGCCATCTAAAATGTCAATAAGCCTGTTCCCTTTTCCTTGCAACATACTGCTGATATCTGTGAGCAAATGTCAGCTGACCTACTTTTGGAGGGTGAGGGTGTGTGTGTGTGTGTGTGTGTGTGTGTGTGTGTGTGTGTTAAAGTTCATTTGTTTAACCACAGCCATCAAAATGTTACATCAGAAATATCACACCAACATTTCTTGAGAATTTAGTCATAAATTCTGACTTCACACAGCTGAACAAATCAAATGAGTCTCCTTTGAACATGACAAAAACCAGATTTAACTCATAACTAATACTGCTGTATATGGAAGTTTGTGAGCTCAGAAAGCTACAGTAAGAAAAAAGTTAAAAACAATGACATGTATGAAAGATGAAATGTAACAAAAGTTTTTAGAAACAATGAAAAACTACTAAGTTTTGAAAGAGAACAGAATTCAAAACAGTGTTCTGAAAAATCAACAAACACACACAACACACCAACCACCATATATAAAGAACTCAAAGCAGGTCTATGGATTAAGTGCATAAGTTAGTTTTACATGTTCAAGGGGGAAAACCAGCAATCCAGACCCTAAGCTGTTAAGTACATGAGTGTAGGATCTGAGGAATGTGAAAAGCAAGAAGGGAAAGAGAATTACATGAACCTTCAATTTCTGTATTCCAGCAGTCGAACTGTCATGACCTGTAGTTGTTAGTATGACATGACACTGAGGAATTTACACATAATCTCCTCTGGACACCGATCTCCTCTTGTTCTCTTCCCCAGAAGTGATTGTCACTGTTACTGATGCAGATGCTTATTTTGTTTTGTTTTTGTTTTCAGTGTGTGTGTGTGTGTGTGTGTGTGTGTGTGTGTGTGTGTGTGTGTGTACTTGCGTAAGAGTTCCTGTGGAGCCCAGAAGAGGGCACTGGATTCCTACAGCTGGAACTACAGGCATCTGTGATTTACTCTGGAATATTAGAACCTCTGTAAGAACAGCACAAGCTCTTAATCCCTGAACCATCACTTTCCAGCACCATCACTTTCTTTCTATTACTTCTTTTCTTAAGCTATCAGCTGCCCAGAGGAAGTACTGAGAATTTAGGTCCTCTGTAAGAGTAACAGATGCTGTCAATTACTGAGCTTCTGATTGTTTTCTGAGACAGGGTCTCAGGTAGCCCAAGGATGTCTCATATTTACCATTCAGCCACTATAGAGGCTCCACAAAGGTTAACATTGATTGTCAAACTAACAAAATCTGGAATCACCTATGAGAGGAGATGAGGGAGAGTGCTACAATTGGGATATAAGGTAAATAAATTATAAAAAATGAATTCATACATATATATATATATATAACAAAAAAGAAAATTAAAAAAGAATATAAATTTCAGAAAAAGAAAGCAAGCAAGGCTTGGCAAAAGTCCAGTATGGGCAATTTGGTGAGCTCCTGCTTCAAACTACAAAGGACATGGGACAACTGGAAATACAGCTTAGCAGCCAAGTGCTTGAGGCCCGGGATTTGACCCCTCTACGGACATATGATATAAAATCAGAGAACAAATAAGGCTTAGGTAACAAAAAAAACGCAGACCACCTGAAGGCCATCCCCACAACTTAGGCCGCACATCTCCACACTGGAGGTGCCCAGAATAGATGAGCCCCCAACACTGCAGAGTTTACTAACACAGGGAACAAAGCCAACCATCCTGACAAGAGTAACAGGAGACATAAAAGAAAAAAATGTCAAAATGGCTTCAGACTCTTCCACATAACTCAAAACTAATGCCCACAAAACTCTGAAATAATGTGATTATAAGCAAGCAGTTGCTGGACAGCCAGCACTTGAGGAGAATAAAGACATTCCACAAGATGAGAGGAGCTCTCCCACACACAGCTCGGGAAGCTAGAGAAGGACCACCACCACCATTAGGAGTGGAGTGTGATGGGGACGGCCCCAGGGATGACCACTAGTCCCTAATACAAAGTTTATGAGTCCTGTCCCATGTATTCCATTTAATGAAAACTAATATTAAAACTTAACCAAATACATTTAGATGACATATAAAGAATTTTTCAGTCAGAACATTTATCCTGTAAAACTGTACTTTAAATCTAAAAGAGTATAATAGTGGAAGAAATAGTTTATTGACTAACAAAGCTACTTAAGTCAGGGAGAAGTTGAGAAATGTCGATTAGTAACTGAATAAACAAAAAGAACTTTATAAGGAAAATGAAAAAGGCCAAAATCTGCTTCTGTTAACTAAACACGAAAGAAACAGACTCTGCTTTTGTTAAAGTCCTTGTAGACAACCCTGATCGTGCCAAAACAGGGAAGGACAGTCTATTAGAACCTTCTTTGTCAAAACAATTCATGAAATATAAATGCAACAACAACAACAAAAAAAAAAAAAAAAAAAAAAAACCAAGAAACTCCAGATCAAGCAAGGGAACACACAACCCTGGGGGAGCCAGGGAGAGGGGTGAGCAGGGGGAGAGGAAGGGCAAGGGAGGGGCAGCACAGAAAGAGGCTATAAAGGCCACACTGCTGAACTACAAGGGGGAAACCGTGCGATTGCAGGGCATTGTTGCCCAGTTATCCTTCCCATTTCATCCAAGAAAATTTAATCACATTGATCCCTAAAATTACTTATGCACAATCAAGCTAAGTTTTTAGTAAGCATCATTCTCACTCACCAATTTAGAGAATTAACAGCTACATTAAGTTTTAATGCGATGTTTCATTTCAGGATAATCTTTCAAATAGTAATAGAATTAAAATATTTTATGTCCTTATTTTAAAGTAACTTTAAAGTGTCCATTTGGTTAATATAAATTGTTTGCAGCAATTGCAAAAATGTTTTGTTGTTTTGGGCTTTTTTGGTTTGTTTGTTTGTTTGTTTGTTTGTTTTGGGGGGGTTCTTTATGTCACCTTGGATGTCCCATAACTCACTCTGTAGACCCGGCTGGCCTCAAACTTGAAAGGTCCTCCTGCCTCTGCCTCCATGAGGGCTGGGATTACAGGCATGTGCCACCACGGCTAGCCATACAAATGTATTTTAATGAGCATAGGAAACAAGGAAAAAATACTTTTTCTGATCTCATATTATTAAGGAGTCAGAAATTTTAATATGATCATATATTTGGACCTTTATGCATAAATATAGCACATACACAATTTAAATGTAACATTAAGAAGTATTTCCATGAAATATGAAGGATAAATAGGTTCAAAGAACACTGTATACAAGAATATACAAAAAGCAGTTGGCATAAAAGAGTTAAACTTAAAAGCACACAACACTCTCCTGCCATAACCAAAGCCCCTGACAGCAGAGTCACCTACAGCAGAGACAGTACTGAAAACCAGCACGTCCAACTGAGAAGGCAAAGGAATACCCAATGCGCCAGCAGCAGAACAAAAGCGGCCCAGAAGGATGCCCAGGAAGCCAAGAAAGAAGACAGCTTGGAGAAAGAGCTAGCAAAGGCAGAGGCCAAATCGAGATCAAAGAGGATGGAGATAAATCAAAACCACAGCAGAAAGTGAATAGCCATATTGAAATGGTTAAGATTACCCATTTCCATTGCAACTGAGAGCACTATGGGTTTGTCTTGCTTGGGAGGGGAGGGAGGCAGAATGGACCTTTGCAGTAAAACAGACCTGAGTTATCACTTTTGTTGTCTGTGTGATTTGTCTTTTCTTAAGGGCTACACTCACCCAACTGTGGAGCAGGCAAGATTCTAGCTGCACGGACTGGGCCATGTCGTACAGAGAAGAGCTCCTGGGCCTCCCCGCTGATCTGCAGAGAAGGCAGAAAACACCTCAGTATGTTAACACGTGGCTCACAATGCTATAGATGAAAGCAACATCTTAATTTTGTCTTGGTTTGCCAGAAATATACACACACACACACATATATACACACCCACACATTCCATTAGGATTTTAGGCTAGTCATGCACATCAAATACATGCCTATCTTAAATTATCATAAGCTCTTTCAGAATAACATTCTTGGTATGAACTTGAGAAAAAGTCTGTTCTGGAAGTCTGTAATTTGTCTCCGTTAAGCCTTGAGAAGTCTGTGCAGTTCCATGTTAGGATCAGGCAGCTATGAGACTGTTCTGCAATAGTTAAGCTCAGTTACTACAGTCAGTTATGTTTCCAGAACTGTTCCTTTGAGGGCATCATTCAGAGCTATCAGCTACTTTCTTTTGCACTTACAAAACGATGCTAGAAGAAACCTCCAAGATACCTCTATCTGCAATATTCTGTGAATAATACAGTTGTAAGGAAGCAACTTTGGAAGTCATCATTTTCAATATAAACAAAGATCAAACACTGTAGTAATGTCTAATCCCTTGAGTAAAGTCAGATTCAGTGCTTGGATATAAAGACTTCAGTATTCTGTTTCTCCAAAAGGCAAAAGGCGTATGCCAGTACACATTAAGTTTAAAAAAAAATGCATATTAAAATAGAATTAGCAGATAGCAGCTTTCTAGACTGACTGTGGGGGTGACACTAATATGGCCCTCAGCACACTGTAGTTATCAGAGAAAAACAGTACACACTGTAAAACTGGCCCTAAAGACTCAAGAACTTCTAACAGACATGACAAAGAGAAAAACTCACAGAAGACACATACTATCAAATTTCTAATAGGCTTTGCCCAACAAGTGGTTTAAAGTACCAAGAATATATCCATCATAAAAGGTTGTCAAATCTTCCAGATGTCAACTCTGTGCACACTGAGTGCCTTGTACATGACAACTCACATCTTCGGCCTCCCTCCTCTGTACCTTTTAGAGCTGCAAGCTACAGGGTCTTTCTTCCCTGTAAATAAGCGCTGTGCCTGCGGTAACTGAGACTCTGTGTGGCCGCAGCAGCACACCCCATGAGGAGCCCCAACGGACAGCTCAACAACAGCACCACCTAGCCCAGGCTCTAAGAAGCCAGCGGAGCAGGCGGCTCCTGGGCTCCACAAGCCTTCGCGGCTTTCACTTCAATAATGAAACCCACTGCAACGGACACTGCATTTCCCAGGGGGAAAACCTGAACGATTACTTCGTGACACTTCCCATCCAATGCAGCAAGCAGACATTTTTCTGAAATCGGAAACGCACCACGTCTTCAGTGTCTGAACACACAGACGCTCGCGGGGGGAAGCAGAGAGCATGGACCTCTAGTAAAGATGTTTTGCTAGTTCCCAGTCCCCACCTCATGAGAACAAACAGAAAAAGACAACGCACAGGACGCTGACCAAGCCGTTACACTTTGAAAAAAATGCAATATCCACTGGACAAAGATAAGTAAGTCTACTCTTTTATACAATTTTTTAATTTTAAAATAATGTAAAACAGAGGAATGAAAAATCCCACTTGTGAAATTTACACCCCTAACAAATTACAATGTCCACACAAAATCTCCAATTCAGTACTATTATTTCCATGTGCCAGAACTGGCATTTAGTTTTGGCTCTATCAGACAAAACTCTAATGTTAAAAAGTATAACCTTATTTCCCTGATTCTCTGTACGTTATACTAAATATTGTTTAAAATCTGTCTTGCCATAATTACAATATGTTTGATATCACTGAATTTAATACACTAGAGCAGAAAACATAGAAAAGCATTTCAAAATCCAAGCACATGAAGCTTGATAGCAAAACAACTTTCAAAATGAATCAAACTCCCTTTCTAACCTGAACGTGTCTTTACATGTACAGCAGCAGGTGAGGACAAAAAAACCCAGGAGAAAGAGAAAATGCAGCACTACCTTCACTGTGTGTACAGGGCTCTGGCACTGGGAAAGGGAAGGGACGAGGCACTGTCACACAGTGGGCTCTGAGCATCCTCATTGTGTGCTGCTGAAATCAGAAGCGTAATTCTAACTGTGGAATGTCACAAATATCAGCCTCCCGGGAACGAATCCTCCATATGATCCATGAGACTCCTACATGAGAACAACACTGACAGCCTTCCACAAGGAAAGGACGGAGACACACAGGGAGGGTTCCCAGCTGCCTCTAATCCTTTCATCCAGTGTGTTCATGGGTAACTCTGCTTTCAAAGAAATATCAAAACAATGTTAAATCAGTTAAAACTACATTTGTGTCTCCTAGAAAAAAGATGTCAAAGAGTCGTAAGGATGAGGACCCTGTAACCAGAAGAGGAGCTGCAAGTTCACTTTTAAACTGACAACCCAAGAAAGGCAAGGAAGAAGCAGGAGGGCGTGGAGCCAGAACTCCAGCTTCCAGGCACTTCTGTAATGGTGGTGATGATAAAGGGAGAAGGAGGCTCAGGAGGAGACCTCTCCCGGAGCTCCTCCTGTCTCTGCCTTTGTTCTTGCTGGCATTTTAATTTCTGATGACAGACTTTTGTTGTTTGGGGCATAAACCGGACGTACCAGTTTGAAGGCACAATAAGGAGAACAAAGAATGATTTGTTCACACTGTAGAGAAAAAAATCTTTTCCAACCATAGAAAATAGCTTTCGCATGGTGAAAATATGCAAATTACATACCAAACTGGAAGGGGGTAGGGGAATACAAGTTTAGAATCGCACAACTCAATCTACAGAAAAGAAAATTACAGCACCCAAGACAACAATAGACATACAGAAAGATCTGGGAGAGCACTGAGAAAATTTGTGGAGAATTCTAAAATCAAATGAAGGTCACCCAGCCCTCAGAAGTCAGCCTACTCTGAAATCCTGGTGTGGAAAGCTCAGTCCAACACCACGGACAGTGAAAATAGCCTCCGGCCTCCACAATGAATGTGTGAGGCTGCCAGACACACTTACGCTACCTTGCCATGCAGGAACAGGAACTGCGGCTGCCAAATGACTGTTTTGGCAAACTTTCCTGACAGGCAGCAATATATTTTAAATGTACATATCATTAATTACATGTACAGATTAATGAATACTGCAAAAAGCATCTGTGCCACTGACACACATCTCAAGAAAATGAGGGTTAGGCTGGTAGCAAATGCTCAGAAGGCAGAGGCAGGAGGATCTTCTCCACAACGCAAAGGCCAACTTGGCTGACACCTAAGAATCCACAACAGCTCGGGCTAACAGGTGACACTCTGTCTCCACAAAAATCAACAAATAAACAACAAAAAGTTGTGAAAATTCAGAAGGCTTGCCACATTCCTCCCCAATCGTAACCACAATCTTAACTTCTTTGACTAGACATGGATTTTAATTACCAGCCAGTGTAGCTGGAGTCATATAGTATGCTCTTGTGGAATCTCTTCCCCATGACTATGGTTATGACTTAATTCATGTTGATGCATGTCATTACAAAGTTTTTCTTTCTCTAGTGCTACAAGACTCCCATTGGATGAAAAGCTATAATTTTACATATCCCACTACTGACAGGCCTCTAACGCCTTTCTAGTTTGGACCCATCAGAATTACAGCTTCATGGCTCTGTGGTAACACAAGAAAAAGCAGGGCATGGTGGTACACAGCTATAACCCATCACTCCAAATGTTCAAACCTTCAAAATGACAATTTCAAGGCCAGCCTGGGCTGTACAGCAAAATATTGTCTCCAAAAATTAAAAATTAAAAAAAAAAGAATAGATACAGATAAAAAAAAAAAAAAAAAAAAAATCAAAATGCAGACAGGCTGGTGAGCACTCCTAGAGACCAAGGACCAGATCTTATGTTTCTTGATCACAGACTCAAGCTCTGCCTGCTGGGCTGTATAGAGTGAGTTCAACACCAGCAAGACAAATTAGTGAGAGCCTATCTCAAAAAACAATTTTCAAAGAATAAACAGTGGGTGCTAGGATATAGCTCAGTGTGGGAATTCTTACGTAACATGAGTGAGGCTCTCGGTTCAACATCTAATTCCAAGCAATACATATTATACAAATATAAAGTCATGAAAAATTACATAATAATTCACTGATTCTTCCAGTAGACTATCTACCAGATGTTGAGGAGGCCACCATGCAGCCATCTCATTGCATAGCAGTGTGCACCACTTTTTTGGGCTATTTTACAATACTCTGAAGTATCAAAACCTTACAGTAATGATTTTTTTTTTTTTTTTTTTTTTTTTTTTTTTTGGTTTGTAAAAATTGAACCCAGAGCCTTGTACACACCAGGAAGGGCTCTACCATGAACCAAGTCTGAACTTCTGCAACTGTTCCTACTGAACAGACAAGCAAATGAACTTTGGTTTTTTTGACAACTGAACCTACTCTGTAGAAAGCTGATTCAAGGCAGGCGCAGATCCTATACCTACTGTCCCAGCAATTGAAAGGCTGAAGCAGAACTGCTTACTTACAGGCTGGACGCCATTCGCCCAACACAGGAAGAACGTGTACAAAAAGTAAAGCCTAGTAAGCATTTTTCAGTGTGCTCTGAGCCTTTGAAGGGAAGGAAGGATGCTGGAGACTGATCCCAGGTAGGAAAGCAAAGTCACTAAACCTGCTGGGCAGGCAAAGAACAGCAGCGTTACCTTTCAGTTACTACAGAGAGAATATTAATAAGCTTTGCATTGTGCATGACAGGCTCCCTAACTGCCTCCAGCTCTTCTTCACACTGTCCCTTAACTAAAGTTAAATAAGAGCTAGGTCACCTGTCCGTTTTACAGTTGTGTCTAGTACCACTGATTACATGACTATTACTGCGGGTGGCTTCAGTGAATGCAAGTATGTAGCTCTCTGCAGAGACTTATTAGTATAGTTGCTTCTGTTTTCAAGATAATTAAGGAGCTGGAGAGATCACTCAGGTCTTATGAACACTGTTGCTGCTCCAGAGGACCAGAGTTCCCAGAATTGCTCTTGTAATAGAGCATCTGATGCCTTTTTCTGGCTTTTGTGGGCATTAGCGCACACATACAAATACAGAGACACTTAAATAAAAATGAAAACCGTGCTGGGTGGAACGGCACACACCTTTAATCTCAGCACTCAGGAAACAGAGGCAGGTGGATCACTGAGTTCCCGGCCAGCCAGCACTACGGGGTGAGGCCCTGTCTCAATGCAGAACATTACAATAAAGAACAGGGCAGGAGACACGGCTCCAGCTAAGATCACAGCTGCTCTTTTACAGAGGACACAGGTTTGATTCCCTACACCTATGTGGTTTCTCACAACTGTCTGTAACCTCAGTTCTACGGTATCCAATGCCCTCAATGATCTCCAGTTGTGCAAGTGGTGCATACACATACATGCAGACAGAACATACAAACAAAAAAAAATTGGGTTTTTAAAACGTAATTAGACATAGGCATTGATACAGATTTCAAAGTTTAACAAAACTGTTCTCCAAAGTCCTCATATCAACTCACACTTCCAATAGCAACATATGAGGGATCTTGTTGTTTCACAGTCTAGCCAGACATTAATGTCAGCCATTGTAATAGAGTACCAAAAACACACACTCATGTAGTTCATGAATGGAAAGCATAAAGTCAGCCTCTGGGTATGCCATCAATCCCAAAGTAAGCATGTGAACTAAAATATTTACTACAGTGAGCTTCTGTGATGCCGGAATACTCAACTGCTTCCTGGGTGCCCACGTGCAGAGTGCAAAATACGAACAATAAGCAAATGCTCATATCAGCACCTCTGAAGAAGATAAACTGAATTCCAAATACAGTAAGAACCAACCTTCTCCCACCCTGACAGACAAGAATTGGCTTAGTGATGCTATGCCTAATTAAAAACTGTAAAACTTGAGGTATTCACCTTGTAGATGATAAACACACCTTAACAAACTTGAAAGAACAGAAACCACAGACTACCCTCACCACAATGGAACTATCAGAAATTAGTAACAGCAAGACATCTGGAAAATAACAAAACACTAGTGAGATTAAGCAACCAATTGTAAACAACACAAAGTTCAAAGAAGAACGTTTCAAATTTTTTTTAAATATTTTGTTCATGATTTGTTTTTTCTGTTTTTATTTGATCTAATGTAGCCCACACTGTCCTCAAACTCCTGACCCTCTCAGGCGCTGGGATTACAAGCATGTGTCACAAAGCTGAACTTTTTAAAGCAATTTTAGCTAAATGCAAATAAAAACCCAATTGAAACTGTGGGATGCAGCCACAGAGTGAAACCCACACCACTAAGTGCACAGAGCTGAAAAAAGAGGCTCCAACTGCGAAATCTAAAACTACCTATGAAATGAGAGAAGAACCAAATCAAAGCAAGCAGGCACAAATAAACATCAATTGGAAGTGAAATCAATAAAATTGGAAAAAAAATCAATGGGAGGAAAAAGCAATCAATGAAACCAAATGCTCGTTCTGAAAAAAAGATCAATAAAAATCATTACAGCTCTAGCCGGTCTAAGAAAGGGACAGGCGTGTCACACACCTAGAATCCTAGCACTTGAGGGGTATGTGACCGAAGATGCAGAGTTCAGGGCCATTTGGGATACAGAATGTGAACCAGCGTCAAAAACCCATGGTCTTGTGGTACGCTGGTGTATGGCTTTAATCGCAGCACTCTGGAAGCTGAGATACAAAAACTGACACAGCTTTAAAACTAGACTGGGGTACACAGAACTGGACCTAGCTTCTGTCTCAAAACTCAAAAACCGAAAAACAAACAAGGATTTAGATAAACCGAGCTAGCTCCCCAGACCTACCCTCTGGTGGGTGCTGAGGTGGGGTTGCATTGCTAGGCAGGCCATGGAGCCTGAGCACCAGGATCTGCCTTTCTCTACATAGGAGCTACATGTGTACACCCAGTGTTTTTTAGATAGGTGTCTGGGGTTTAACTCGGGTCCTTGTGCTTGCAAGGAAAACACTGAGCTATTTCCTACATTTAAAAAACTCTGAATTTTTAAAGTGATCCATGAGACTTGGAAAACAAGAAGAATTTCTCAGGTTTATCTCGAGTACATTTTGCCTCTAAATCAAAAGGTGACTAGCTCTAACTCCTCCTAGGGAAGTCGGACAGCAGAACAGCTAACATCTGTGTTCCTTAAAGTTTTACTCACTGCCCAAATCACAGCCTGTGACAACTAACAGCGCAGAGCATCTACAATGCATATCCAAGGCCAGCACTCTGACAGTTTACTGTAGGAATTAACTGGGCTGTGTTTACTAGATATACACATTTGTTACATCAGAATAGATAGAGCAATGTGGCTACTATAAGATTGTGTGTTTAAAAACACACAGAGGCAGGCCTGGTCTGCAAAGTGAGCCCAGGACAGCCAAGGTTACACAGAGAAACCTGTCTCAAAAAAACCATGTAGTACATAATTAATATTAAATGAGAGTTAAACCAAGGATTTTGTTGTTGTTGTTAAGGGAATAAATGGTAAATGACTGCACCTATCTATCAGTGTTTAGCAGGTTATAACTTTAATCCACAATTCATAAATCCTGTTATAAATATTTAATATCTATAGATATTACAATTACGTTGTTCCGCAACATGATTCATGGATCTATGGAGATGTTGTTACCTCTGCTGTATAACCCTGGTTTTAAAAAAGAAAAAATACCAAAAATATATATATATCAATATTAGAGACAGGTGGGGTGGTGCACACCTCTAATCAGCACAAAGGAGAGGCTGGGGTCTGTGAGTGCCTGGTCAGCCAGTCAGGGCTACACAATGAGGCCTTGTCTTGAAGGACCAGAGAAGACGGCTGCCAGAGGTGGCTCAGTGTTACAGCACTGGCTGCTCTTCCAGTTCAAATCCCAGCACCACACCGCAGCTCATACATTTTGTTAGCACTTAGAACCTTATCTGGCCTCGAAAGGCACCAGGCGCTCAGTGGAGCACAGGTGTACACAGAGGCAAAGCAGCCATACATGTAAGGGGAAAATGTAAAAATTCTTCAAATAAAATGAGTAAACTAGGTAAACGTTGGCTCACCCACCGGGGCAGGCACAGCGCCACTCCTGTTAGTCACGGGAACATGGAGTGGGTTGTACAGAAACTCCACTTTCAGCTTAATTACTGTGTAAACCTAAAAGCACCTGAAAAAATACATACTTTAAATGGATACACAATGCATGGAAAAGCATCATATTCCCCAAAATTAATGTCTCGCCTAATAGGGAAAAAGAGGGGAATAGAAGACATGAAAAGGAAAAACACGGAGATGAAAGGAAGGAATGAAAGAAGAATTTTATATCTAAGGACTTCAATTCTGGGACTGCAGAGGTTGGAAGCACTGGCTCTTCCAGAGGACACAGGGTCAGCCCCTTGGCACCGCATGGTGACTCACTCTGGTTCCAAAGGACGGGATGCCCTCTTCTCAACTCCAGGCACCAAGCATGCACATGGTGTACACACAAACATGCAGGAAAAACATCCATAAACATACAATGAACAGGGCTGGAGAGATGGCTCAGGGGTTGAGAGCACTGGCTACTCTTCCAAAGGCCCTGAGTTCAATTCCCAGCAACCACATGGTGGCTCATAACCACCTATAATGAGATCTGGTGCCCCCTTCCTGTGTGCAGGTATATAGGCAGACACAACATTGTATGCATAATGAATAAATAAATCTTTAAAAAATTAAAATGAATAAATATAAAAATATTTTGATTCAATTCCTAAAGCAACAAAAAGGCCCATATACTCCATATAAATATACACTGGGTCATTATCAATTTATAAACTTGTAGCAATTAAATATACACTAAATGAACCAAATAAAGCTACTTAAAAGGAACACCGTTACAAAAAAAAAAAATCTTTTTCAATAGGGAGAAATGGATATATATCACTATGGGATAAGGCAATGTCAGGCATAATCTTAGCTTCACTACTCAGTAAAGAAGCCAAAATGGCCAGGCAGGAGCTGGTACATACCTATAATGCCAAGTCTAGGGAGTCTGAGGCAGGATGACCAGGCATTTGAGCTGACAGAAGCAAGGAGATTTTAATTAGCTATTAGTAGCCAGAGCAACCACAAAGCAAATGGCAAGAGCTCACTGATTCTGCTCAGAATACCCTGAAGCCATCTTGCTGCTGTACAGTCAGTCCCCTGTGTCCACAGTGTCATCTGCATTCCAACAGCATCTTAAAGCAGGTGTGGGCACTTCTGTACTGATCATAGATGCTTTCTCACTTTTCTGTCACTACTGTAACACTACATCTAACAATTATTAATACAGAATTGACAAGGTACTAGGTATTAGGACCTACAAGTGGCTGTGTTATATGCAAATACTAGGCATTTGCAAGCCTTTAATCGCAGCACTCCTGGGAAAGATGCAGGTCAGCCTGGTCTGAGTAGTTCCAGAATAGCCAGAACTACACAGAGAAACCCTGTCTAAAAAAAAAACTACACAATTTTATAAAGGAGACAAAAGTATCTACACATTTTGTATATATCAGGAGAGGTGTGGTATTGGGACTAACCCTTCCATAGAGTGTAGAATTGTATTTTCATTTTAAAAATTAAGAAAAACAAGAGAAAGATTGCCCAAAAGTGTTGACCTCAAAAGCCATGGGCATCTCCTACAGTTCTCAGGCAGGCACAGTGGCACATACCTGTAATACTGAGCAAAGAACCAGGAGGAGCACCATAGCTGAGGAATTCAAGGTGCCCAGGCACGGAAGTGAGAAGCCACCTTGCAAATCAAGCTACAGTCTTTTACTTGAGAGGCTTTTTGCTTTAACCAGGTGTAGGCAGAATTCCATGTCACAGCTCTCCCTGGTTGGTTTCGTAACCTTAGAAGCACAGTGTGAGGAATGCATTCCTGAGAGTCAGGACCAGTCCTGCAAACTCCTACAAAGAGGAGCAAGAAAGGAATAAGTTTTCTGTTTTATTTTTGCTGCCCAGCCACAAATGATTCAGCTGATGCCAGCGTGTCAGTGTCTCCATAGCTGGCTCTGTGTGCCAGCAAGGAAGAAAACACAAACCACAAAAACCACCTAAAATGTGTATTTGTGAGAACTTACAACTTAAAGAACAGATATTTGCTGACCACATGAAGGAGACAGCAAGCCAGTCTGTATTTTGGTCTTGACACTAAATACAAAACACAAACTTGAAGCAAGAAGGAAGTGAGTCTTGGGAACAGTATGAAAACCACAGAACATAAATAATGAATGGAACTTGTAATCATATTTTCATACTTCCAAATTTTCACACACATTGAAGAAGCACTGAGGCAAGCTTAACCTCTTCGCTGCGGCCTGATTTTCCAAAGGCAGCTGAAAGGAGAGTGGCATGGTGAGGCCCGCGGCTGTGCACAGCTGATCCAGACACTGCACTTCAAAACCCCAGCCGCGACTTCAGCGCCCACTAATCTAAGGCTCACTCGGTCCTTTGAAGCTGCTCTAATGCTATCTTCCATTTGCAACTAACACTTCTGTAGTCAACAGATCTTCCTTGGGGTGAATGTTAATGCAAAAGCACTCAGACAGCCCGACCCTTGCGCCGGGAGGCAGACTGGAAGGTGCTCAGAAGTCAATGTAGCACCATTACGGAGAGTGTCGGCCTAGCAGCTGTCATAACACCTCACAGTCACTCAGGCGCACAAACTCAATTGCCTCTGATTCACTCTTTCACTGCAGCTTGAACAGGATGGATCTTAATCATACACTGAGAAGAAGATGACAACACGAGGGAGATTCCATACTGCATCAATATAAATGATTTTTAAAAACTGCCAAGAGAATCTGTGGTCAGGATTGTCTTGCGTGTGGGGAGGCAGGATGCTCACTAGGGCCGTGTGAGAAAGAAAAAGGTCCTTACAAGTTCTTCCAATGAAGTTTCGCTTACTTGTGTGTGTGCACACATGCACAATCACACACGTAAGAAAAAGCCAAGCTATGAATGTGGGCTTTGTGTATCTTCCGGTGTGTATCCTATATAAACCATATTTACAATGGCATATGTCATAAACAAACTGTGATGCTCCAAACAGCAAAATCTACAAACTATCAATCCCTGAAGAAAGACATGGAGGAAGCTTACAGGCACAGTACAATAGAACAAAGACCTATCTGAAACGGCTACTCCAAGTATATGAAAATTTGCCAAAGGCAGTATCAAATGATGGCCTCTCTATTCAAGGTGTGGGAGCATGAGTGGGGTCTAGAGCAGTGACACTATGCTGCTTAATGATACAGAAGTGACACATGTCACCACACATTCATCAAAGGCCAAAGCACAGCACCGGAAGCAAACTCAGGGTGGACAGCAACCGCATCACCGCGCTGTAGAGTGTCGGTGGCCACGTATGCTTGGGGCACACAGCAGCTCCACACTTCTATTCAATTTACCTTCTCAAAAAGGGTACAGTCAGCCACGACTATGCATGCCTGTTACTCCCAACACTGAAAGGCAGGAACAGGCAGCTCTGGAGACCTGCCTGGCCAGACAGTGGGCTGGAACAGCAGCTTTGGCTTTAAAGTGAGACCCCCATCTCAAATAAGAGAAACTGAGGAAGACAGCCCATGTTCACCTCAGGCTTCCACATGCCTCCCACGAAAACAAACACACACTTGTACGTTCAAGAACATGCACCACGTATCCACATACAAATACATAAATAAAAATTAATTATATATACATACTTTTAGAAAGCAAAAAGGGGGGTGCTCTTATTCAAGAAAGATTCCAATTTAGGATGAACTTCAGTCATGAAGTGTGGAACAGCCTACATAAAATTAGTCAAGTTACGTAACGCTATTAGAACACACAGAAAAGTTAAATTTCAGCTCGACCCGTCTCAAAGACTGCCTGAAGAAACACACTACAGGGGAAGGGATGAATGACAACAAGGACACATGAATAAAGACGTCATAAATGAAAACTATCACTTTATATGCTAGCCTCAATGCCAATAAAATAATTAAACTAATAAAAAATTTAAATATATTGGAGTGGCATACGCCTATAACCTCAAGTTCCTGGGAAGCACACACAGGACGACTGCCAAAAGTTTGAGACTAGTCTGGGTTACCGGGAAACTCTGGCTCAAAAAAAGAAAGGAAAAGACAATATTAAAAAAACAGTTGGGTAAGGTGGGTGGATTCAACACATTCTCTCAACATACCCCTTCGTTTCTGCTTTTATTACATGTGACACCCAATGAAGACCTGTCCACCGCTGCTTCCAGTAAGAAAAGAGCAGAGCAAACAAAACACACCCTGTGCTCAGTGATGGCATCGGCAGACATCCTGACTGGGCTCCAACCCTGCTCACCAATGCACCCAAATCACCGACTTAATATTATTCTCAAATGAAACCTATAAAAACGTTTCCTGGCTAACAATCTCAGCGTGGCAAGGTATTCTGGCATACAGCTTCTAATAAATAATGGACTAATTGGTTTTGGCCTCAAATATGCCCTCACGTGTCTGCGCTGAAGTTTCTGGTATGTGAAAGCTACACTTGAAGCTTTAGGGCAGGTTCTGCTTTTCATAAACTGATGTGCCAGCGACACCTAGTGTTCAACATCTAAAGGACACACTGAGCTCCAGGGAGCACTGCAAATAACTTTCACACAGCCAGCACCTTCCAGGTACTAGAAATAATCCTATCCCTGATTTCATTAAAATATCACATTTTTGTAAATACGTTAAGAAGCCTAAGGAAAGCCAAGCACGGTGGCGCTCCCAGAACTCAGGGATGTAGAGGCAGGAGGATCTCTGTCAGTTCAAGGCCAGCCTGGTCTACAAAGTGAGTCCAGGACAGCCATGGCTACACAGAGCAACCCTGTCTCGAAAAAACCAAAAAGGGGGAAAAAAAAGAAAAAAAGGAAAGAAAGAGGCTCTTACCAGCCATCTGGGGCTGGTCTCACAATCCTCTGCCACAGCACCTGTTGGGGTTACAGGAATATGCCACATACCCAGCCCCACTTGGGAGGCCTCTCAAACTCTGAATCTTCTAGCCCTGGCTTCCTAGGTAGCTGGGGTGACAGGCACATGCTATCATACCCAGTTAATATATGTCAACTTTTACATGGGACCCCTTCAGAATCAAGTTAAAATATACCATATAAAATTTCTCCTTAATTTTTAACATATGAGTGTAAATGGACTCAAATTTTATTTCTTCCAAAGCAATGCCATGCCAGGGACTAGGGAGATGACCTTGAGTAGATAGGAGCACTTACTCTGCAAGAAGGAGGGCCTGAGTTCCAATCCCCAGTACTCAAATAAAAAACCAGGCATGCTGTGTAACTGTATTATAGTGCAGAAAAAGGATCTGAGAGCTCGCTGGCCAGCAAGCCTACCCCAAAACAAAAGGTTCCAGTTACCGCAGATCCTGACAGACACCCAAAGTCCTGCTCTGCCCTTTGAATGCACAGACGGGTATGAGCACCTGTACACAAACTCACACACATGCAACACATGAACATGCACACTCAACACACATAACACAATAAGTACATACACACAGTACACACATGTACACATTATTATGATGGTGACATCTCATATTAACACAGCACAAATGTTAGCCAATATATTGGAGAGAACTTCTAATTTTTTGTTTGTTTTTCAAGACAGGGTTTCTCTGTGTAACAGCCCTGGCTGTCCTGGACTCACTTTGAGAGATCCACCTGCCTCTGCCTCCCAAGTGCTAGGATTAAAGGTGTGAACCGACCCACTGGGCCCTCTTCCAAATCTCTTATCACATATTTACATATTTTCTCACAACAAACCTCCCCATCTAATGCTCAGTGAGGACAGTGAGGACTGCTGAGGGCTTGCTTACTCAATACACTGAGTTGGGGTGGGTGTTGTCTTGTTTAGTGTGTTCTGGTGTATTGAGGCATAGTCTCATCTGTTATCTAAACTGGCCTTGAACTTGCAGCAATCCTCCTTCCTCCCTCCTAAATGCTGGGAAGACAGGCCTGAGCCATGTGGCCCTGCTGGCATAACGATTTAAATTGTCTGTTATTGTTTTATCCTTGATACTGTAAGATCTGACTCTACTAACAACAGTATCTGAGTCACTTTTCTTTTGCTGTGGCAAGACACTATAACCAAGGCACCTTACAACAGTTCAGATGCTGAGTCCTTGAGAATCATGGCAGAGATCATGGCAACAGGCAGGCAGACAGTTTGCTAGAGTAATACTGAGAGCTTACATCTTGATCCATGAACATCAGAGCTAATTGGGAATGGAGTGAGCTTTTGAAACCTCAAAGCCCACCCCCAGTGCCACACCTCTTCCAACAAGGCCGCACTCCCCACACTTCCCAAATATTCCACCAACTGGGATCAAGTATTCAAATATGGAGGCTTATGGAGGCCATTTTCTTTTTAACCACAACAGCTATGAGAATTTGTTACTAAAGGATTATTAATAAGCATGTATTTCCAGGAATCACACTTCCACCATGAAAATTCCCATGCCCACAATTAACATTTAACCACAAATGTTTCAATAGGCATGTATTAGACAAAATGATACAGGAGTTAGGGATGCTGCTCAGTGCAGGGTATGTGAGGCATGTGAGAACCGAGGTTCAAACCCAAAAACACAATGGCAACTGAGCTATAGTTCATTTGGCAGGATGCTGGCCTAGCATGCACAAAGCCCTGAATGGCATTCCCAACACTGCATAGTAGTCAGGCCTGCAATCTCAGCACTAGGGACACAGGGGCAGAAGTTCAAGGTCATCCACAGAAGAAAAACCAGCCTGAGCTACCTGACGTCCTGTCTACCAAAAAGTTCCTAATTACAAAAAAGAAACAAAATCTTAAAACGGCAAAGTATATGCTCAGCAAGAGTAATTATCACCGTAAATATTGCAAGATGCCTTCAACATATTCATTATGCTTTTCATGCACTTTTTATAACAGCTCAAATATGAGAATGCTTTCTCTCCTATCTAGCACAATCACTTCTAAAAACCAAAAACATGACCAGATGCTGTGCAGTGGCAAACAGACACAGATTTACAAATAGTTCAGATTTTCTTCACTTGAACTTGTTGCTACCAATTCCAAACAGGTCACTCACCAGTCCATGGTCCACACATTTAAATCAAGCTCACTGTCCAGCCACTGAAATCTACTCTGCCCACAGCTTTCTGGCTTTTAGAATTATCAGTGTCTACCTCCATTCAAAATCCTGCAATGTCCTCTAAGACTCAGTGTGAATGGGCCCCCTAGGTCAGCGGTAGAGGAAGAACATATTTGTTGATAATTTATTTTATGTTCATTGGTGTTTTGCCTGCATGTATATCTGTGTGAAAGTGTCAGAGGCCCTAGACCTGGAGTTACAGACAGATGTGAGCTGCCGTGAGGGTGCTGAGAATTGAACCTGGGTCCTCTGGAAGAGCAGCCAGTGCTCTTAACTTCTGAGCCATCTCTCCAGTCCCTGAAAAACACATTCCTTGGTAGGAAAAAAATATTATGCAGAACATTACTAACAGATACATGAGGAAAGACACAAAAAAAGTACTCAATATTATCAGTCATCAGGAAAACAGTAAAGCTAATTAAATTCTCAAGTTACCATCCACCAGAATAGTAATATTCTGAAGACAGATGACATCAAACATTGGCAAGGATGCAGAACAATTCATATACTGTTATAAGAAATGTAACGTGTAGTCACCTTGAGAAAGGCTTTGTGAGTTTGTTAGATTAACCACATTCCAAGCACATGAATCAGCAAATGCACACACAGGCAGTTCACTGAGGGTCTTCATATATCCACAACAAGCTGAAAACTGGGTGTGGCTGGAGTGTGGCTCAGTGGTGGAGCATACACTTAGCAGGTAAATGGTTCAACCCCAACACAGAATGAGAAACCTTAATGAAACAACAGGTTGATTCTCAAAAACACTGTGCAGAAAAAAAATGCCACAGAGGAAATAATCCATAAGGGTGCAAAAGTAATCTACAGTGAGGTACCCATGAGAATACTAATAATGATTAGATAGAGTGGAACCTAAACTGGAGACAGGGAACTTCATTGGGTAATGTCATGTTCAACATCTCTTTCTTCCCTTTCCTTAGGTAGCCCAGGCTATGCTCAACCTTATAGGGATCCTTCTGCCTCCCAAGTATTGGACTACAGTTGAGCACCATCACCCCATTTATTCTACATCTTGAATGTCCTAGGTGCAAAAACCTGTCAGAACTGAAAAAACTTGCACTTGATTTGTGGAAAGGGCCAGGTATGAGTCCACATTCCTGTAACCCCAACAACATGTGGGAGGTTTAGGCAAGAGGGTAAGTTAGAAGCTAGTCTTTTGGGTCTAAAAAAAAAAAAAAAAAAAAACAGTCTTTAAAAAAAAAAAAGAATTCAACTGGTGGTACACAGGCAGGCAGATCTCTGTGAGTTCCAGGCCAGCCTGGTCAACACAGTCAAGGCTACAAAGAGACTCAGTGGTGAAGAATGCTGGCTGCTCTTTCAAAGATTACCAGCACCAGCATGGCAGCTCACAACCATCTGTGAGTCCAGTCCCAGGGAATCTGATACTCTCTTCTGGCCTCCTCCAGCACCAGGCACACACCTGGCAGACAGACACACAAACAGACAAAACAATCATACGTACAAAAAAAATTAATAATCTAAGCTAGAAAGACTGGCAAATGGTTCAGCGGGTGAAGATACTTGCCACCTATCCTGACAACTTGAGTTTCATCTCTAGGGCCCACATAACAGAAGACACTGACTCCTGAAAACTATCCTCTGACCTCCACACACACGCTCTAGCACATGTGGGCACTCACAGGTAGGGTGTCACTGCTCCCCTGACTGAGTCCTGAGAGCCTGGCTGGCAGCACCTGCACCACTGACCACTGAGCATCACTGCTCAGCCTCTAACACAAAACACTCATCTGCAAAGTCACCAACCACCAAGAATAGAAATTCCAAAAACAGAAAGACTTTGTTTTGCTCATCTGGTTTTCCCAGCACCTTCAAGGCAGTCTGGCATGTAATGGACAATCAATAAATCTTGGCTAAGTAAATGAGTTAATGAATGAGTAGGGAAATATAAATGGTTTGGCTTTACAAGAATGCAATTTGGCAAAACTAGCAAGGGCCTTAGTTATATTGATCTCCAAAAATTACATAACCAAGAGATATTTATCTCAATATTCCTGAAATTAAAATAACAAAATTAGAAATCTAAATCAATGTTTCATTATAAAGAAAAGGCTTTTTCTGGAGATGGGGCCTGTTATAGCCCAGGTTGGCCTCAAACTTGCTAGGTAGCTGAGAATGACCTTGAACTCCTTTTCATCCTGCCTCCTGTGTTAGGAGCACAGGCATGTCCCACTAAGTCTGAGTTTCTGGGTATGTGGATTTTTAAATAAGCTGTCTCATAGAACTCAAGTAAGCAAGGATGACTTTAAACTCCTGATACTACATCTCTATCTCCCAAGTGTTAAGATTACTGGCACAAGTCACTTTCAGGGAGGTTGCAAATCAAGTGCTGAACAATGGATCTGTGCCCCAAGGCTTTACATAACATTTAATTTAGATAACAGGTCTCCTCATGTTGCCCAGATCATATTGATCTCATGATCCTCCTGCCCCAGCCTCCTGAAACATTTGGAAATACAGGACTGAGCCATCATATACAGCTTAACTAACGAAATCCTGTTTCTGAATTTGTGCTACTTCCTAGTCAAAATCTCCTGTTTTTCTTTGTATTCTAAGTTGTGTGTCATTTTGTGTTTACTGATGTCTATTGTCTCTGTCGCTATGTATCCCAAACATGTGCTGCATGAAGTAATACCACTTACATCCTCACAGCTCACAGGGACAACCAACTAATGTCTAAAACTAGGAGGGACATACCAAAAAAGCAGCTAGAAACTGGCAGTTGTGGTGCTTGCCTCTAATTCCAGCACTCTGGAGGCAGAGGCAGGTGGATCTCTCAGTGCTAGGCCAGCCTGGTCTACAGAGCAAGGCCAGCTAGGGCTAGACTGAGTTCCAGGACAGCCACAGGAACACAACCCTTTCTCAAAACCAAAACAAACATAAAAGCATGTGTGCAACAAAGAATAGTAGCATATCCCAGAGGAACAAGCATTGCCTGCAATTGTAGGCCAGCCTGGGACAATAGTAAGACTCCATCTCAATCCAGGACAGGAAGGAAACAGGAAGAGAGAACACAAACACTAACATAACAAACACACACACACACACACAAAGTTTTTTTTCTATGCTTCTTTTGTTTACAAAATGTCTCAGGCAGTACTCAAACTAGTAATATAGCCAAGGCTAGCCTTGACTTCCTTCCTGATCCTCCTGCCTCTAACTAATCTAATGTAATCTAATGCCAGATTACAGATGTGGGCCACCATGCTCAGCCATTTCTTCTTGCATGTTGCACAATCACACGTAAGCAAAACACCAACAGACATCAAACAAATGTTAAAATATGATGTCTGACCTGATTTTGGTGGGGTCAGGTTGGACCCTGTGCCTGCCGAGTGGAATCCCTATCACCAATCCATATCCACGGGCCTAGTTATCCTCTTTTGGAGGCTCATATTTAGAATAATAACAAAATCAGCAAACAGAGGCCAGGGGAATCAGAGCAGGAGATGGGTCCCTGCCTAGCATCCATGAGGCCCTGAGAGTCATAAAATAACTGACTGAAATCAACAAATGGTGGTGCTGTGCACACAGAAGGAGCATCGGCCCATAGTCCAGATATGGTTTGCAAAACATTGTGACCTGCCATCAACTAATATCTGTGCAAGACAACTTGCTGACCAACAAAAGCTGCCTACTGTGAAAGCTGACCCTGCTGAACAAATGAGTTCTGGCTACACGCTGAGACTGTATAACTAAGGGGATTCTGTGCAAGTCTAGCCCAGCCCTTCAGAGGTGGTACTAGCTCAGCAGTAGAGGCGTGCCCACAGACAGGAGGCCCTCATCAACCTCCAGTACTGTCAAATAAAAACAACAGCTATATTACTGCCAGGGTCTGTTTTCTGCTGTCCTACTTGGGAAGTAATAAGGTACAGCTGTTGGAATGGCCTGTGACATCAGGCTAATCTAGATTGAAAATATAGCACCACACTCACAGAGCAACCTTCTCCCCTGAATGAGTAACTGTGACCTCACAGAAAACATTACATGGGATAATGTCCTAGAACAACCCCAACATCTCAGGAAACACTACCAATGAACAAGTGAGCTCACTTCTCACCAGCATGCAAGTTCACCAAAAGAACATACTCCGGCCTCCCCAAAGACAATCGGGGAAGAAGGGGATTAAAGACTTTTAAGATATTCAGAGATGATACAAGCTATTCAAAGTAATACCTGTAATTATAACCAAAACAAGTAGGCGTCAGAGCCACCTGAGTCCCATCAAAAGAATGTGCTCCATCCAGACAACACCCTAAGACGACTCAAGCATCTTGTTAAAGTAACCCCTTACTGTCTACCCGCCTGTGAACAAAAGTGTGGAACACAATGCGGCCACTAATGAAGCCACTCCCTCTAATCAACCTGTGTTTCCTCTTAATAGGTTAAAGAACAAGGCAAAGCCTTGAAACCATGAGCTAAAACCAGGAGTGGAGCTGCTGCTACACCCACGATACCTGCCCCATGGGACAAAGGCCCTAGGATTTGTCCACATTACTGGGGCTGGGGAGGGGAAATAGTAGGAGGGGTTAGGCAGGGATGGCAGAGCAAAAGAGAAAAACTTTTTGTTCCTGGCAGCCGGCAGCATTCTCCTGCCCTGGCAAAATGAGTCTTCAACCTTAAGTGTGTAATATGATAGTCCTATGACCAGAATGGTGCACCACAGTGCATAAACAATTTGTGAAACTTTTTTACATTTATGATTTACTGCGCTGGCCAGTTGTGTGGCAATCAAAGGCAACTTGTGGGAGTTGGTTCTCTCCTTCCACCATGAGGGTCATGGGTACTGAAAGCAGGGTGTTAGGCATGACAGTAAGTACTTTTCCCAGATGAGCCATCTTGCTGGCCCATAAACAAATGTTTCAGGTCAAAATGTTAAAGAAATATGAGTGTAATGTGTCTGTTTATGTCATTTAGAAAAAAATCTATTCTCTGGATCAGTGAGTGGTTCTCAACCTTCCTAATACTGCTATGACCCTTTAATACAGTTCCTCATGTTGTGGTGACCCCAACCATGAAATTATTTTCATTGCTACTTCATAACTATCATTATGCTACTGTTATGAATCATAATGTAAAGATCTGATATGCAGGAGATATGATACATGATGCCTGTGCAAGGGTTGTGACCTACAGGTAAGAACCGCTGCTCTGGAGCATCCCAACTTCCATGAAATCTGGAGTAAGATATTGCTAATGAATGTTTTCATGCAGGGTCATGTTACATAAGGGAACAATAACAGAAATGGACAATCGCCAGAGCCCGTGGCACATGCCTTTGATCCCAGCACTTTTCCAAACTCCATCTGCAGGTGACTCAAAGCCCTTGAAGGTAGACCAGACCTTGCTCTGAGGAACTGAGCCACGTCTCCTCTTCCTTTATGTGTCATTTTCCCACCTACACTTGAGGCAGCTATCGCTACCCCTAAAGGTCCCCCTATGTGTGACAGGAACAGGGCATCTCTGAGGCAGCAGCTCCACTATATGGAACTTTATGGAGCAAAGCAAGTCAAAGGATTGCATAGCTATGAAGACTCAGAAGACTCAGGCGGCTGAGCAGGATTGCTGCGACCTAAAAGCCGACCTATGGTACACTGTAAAATACTTTTTCAGAAGGGAGAGAGGAGTGTCTCTACGTAAATACTCAGGAATAAAACAGTTTTGGAGCCAGGCTCAGTGGCCAACATTAATGATCCCAGAACTCAAAGCAAAGACAAAAGGAGAACCCACAAGCCTGAGGCCAGGTGAGCCTCAAAGAGATTGCCAAGATGATCAGGCATAAACAGCAAAGGCCATCTCAAAATACCAAAGCCATTGACAGGGAGACAGACAGACAGATAGACGGATGTATGTATGTATGTATGTATGTATGTATGTATGTATGTATGTATGTATACCTATGTTCAACTTCATTATAACAATTTGTTGTTTTTTTTGACACAGCATCTCACTAAGTTGCCTAGGCAGGCCCTGAATTTGCTACCTTCTTGCCGCCGCCAGAAAAATAACTGGAATTACAAGCTGTACCTCTAGCCCCTGTTACAACACTTTATTATCAAAGTCATGGACATTTAATGTATTTGTATTATTAGAAAGCACTGGTTGCCAGGCGCAGTGGTGCACGCCTGTGGTCCCATCATTTGTGGAGGCAGAAGCAGGTGGATCTCTTTCAGTTCCAAGTCTCAAAGCAAGTCTACAAAGCAAGTCCAGGATAGCCAAGGATACACAGACAAACCCTGTCTTGAAAACACACACACACACACACACACACACACACACACACACCCCAAAGGTCATTTTTTAAAAATCAGAATAGTAATAATATTCAAATCCACAAAAGAGCTCCTGAATGATGACAATAGAAATAAAATAGCAAACTTCATGGCAACTCCTGCTCCACTCATCTTTTGGAGGACCTACTTGCCACTTGCCTCTCATTCCCACTGATTCTCCATGAGGCCTTAATAATGTGCAAACAGTATTAACCACAGCACTCAGGAGGCAGAGGCAGGTAGATCTCTGTGAGTCTGAAGTCAGCCTGGTCTACAAAGTGAGCTCCAGGACAGCCAGGGCTACAACGAGAAACCTTGTCTCAAAAACCCAAATAATAATAATGATAATAATGATGATGATGATGATGATGATGATGATGATGATGATGATGATGATGATGTAAACATATCCGCAGAGCCACGAGGGCAGTCAGATTACGCCTTCTGCATACTTACAGGGATGCCCCAGACCTGCATTCCGTCACTGTAGCCGATCATAACCAGCAGAGGGGGCTCATTTCCAGTGCTATGCAGTTCATGAAATTCTAGATTCCGTGACGTATCTGCATTAGGGTTAACAAAGAAACAAAATAAAAAGACAGTATGAACCAAGAAAACTACTTTAGCCCCATTAATGTGAAGACTGAGTTAGGACAGTAAAGCAGGGCACTGGAAGGATGGCTCAGTAGTTAAAGCATATGCTGCTCTGCCAAAGCCGGGTTCCCAGCATCCACATCACCTGGCTGACACCGGTGATTCCACCTCCAGAGTATTCAGAGCCTCTGAGGTCTGGAGGCATTTGCACATACCCATACACGGGCGTACCTACACACAAATTATAAAAACAATTTTTTTTATTTTTTTAAAGAAAATGTCAGAGGCCAATGTGGTATCTCTAGCCTGCAACCCCAGCAGGTAGGAAGGAGGATCACTAAAGCCAACCTGGACTACTCAGTAAATTCGAAGCCAACTTGGGCTACATAGTTCCAAGGCAAACTAGCTACACAGTGACACCTTGTTTCCAAAAAAAAAAAAAATTTTTTTTTTTTTTTTTTTTTTTGTAGTACTGGAGACTGAACCCTCACATATGCTAGTCAAGTGTGTTAAAGCTGAGCTATATCCCCAGCCTGCTTTTTACTTTTTGTGTTTGAGAAAGATGGGTACCGGGCCATAGAATGCTTCATAGTAACATTATTTGTTGACATCCAAAAGATGGAAACAATACAAACATTCAAGGATGATAATAGTCAGATCATGGTACTGGTCTGATAGAATGGAATGCCATCATTAAAGAAAAGAATTAGTTACTACACACCAGAGTATAAAGGACTCTCACAGACACACTAAGCAAAGAAGCCAGGCAAAAAACAAAGACTTCTGAACATACATCCAGATTCACTAGCAATTTTTTTTTGGGAGGGGGCATGGTTTCTCTTTGTAGCCCTGAGTGTCCTATTTAGACCAGGCTAGCCACAAACTCAGAGATCCTCCTGCCTCTCCTGAGTGCTGGGATTAAAGGCATGCACCAATACTATAATTTTTAAAAATATTTATTTTTGTTGTTGTTTTCCTATTGTTTTAAGACAGGGTCAAGAATAACTCAGGCTACCCTCAAGCTTGCTATGTAGCTGAAAGAAATCCTTTGTTTCATGCCACTTTCCTGTTGCTGTGACAGACTCTGAGAAAAGAAGAAAGCGGTTTAGTTCACAGTTCAGGTAGATCAAGCAGCTGCTCACATCACTCCTCCTGATCCACGATCAGGAAGCAGAGAGAAAGTATGCCTGCTGTTCAACTCCCCTGTCCATCTAACACAGCCCTGGCACCACTGCCCAGAGTATGACCTGCCCAGTTAACTAATCAAGATAATCCCTAAAAGGCATGGCCAGAGGCCCATTTACAGGGGTTCTCCATTCTGTCAAGTTAGCAATTAATGCCAAGCATGTCCACTGTGCTGGGTAACAGTGAATGCTTTGCTCTAACTGTTAGCAATCAAACTAAACGCCAAGGTGAACTCACTCAGGGGTCAGGAGATACTGGCCAAATCTTCCCTCCCAGTGACTCCTTACTAGACAAAAGACACGCAGGCTAAGTAGCAGTGGTGAGGCAATCCCACAGTCCCAGCACTCTGGAGGCTAAGGAAAGGCAAAGCCGCCTCAAGCTCTGTATTCAGTTCCCAGGAGAAATAAAACCATCTAAAACCTTTAAGAGGCTGCAATTTTATCTCTTATCAATATTAGTAAAATGAAAACAGGACAAAAATACTAGGAAAGAATCCAGTATACAGTCGTAACAGAGAAATTAAAAACACAGTATCTTTTCAAACGCCCAGGATCAGGGATGCAGCTCAGTGGCAGAGCATTTACCTAACTTGTTTGAGATCCTGAGTTCAAAACCCAGTACTGAAAAAAGTGCAAATAAAATAAAGCAGAAATGTTTATAATAAGATACTGGCCTGGAGCCAGGATTGTTTTTCTTATTTTGGGGAGGAAGTGTACAATATGTGGAGATCAGTGGAGAACTTGATGACAATTCACTCCTACCATGTGGGTCCCAGGGATCAAATTCATGTTAGTTTTGGTCACAGTAACTATTGTTTTTAATTAAAAAAAAAAAAAAAAAAAAAAAAAAGAGCAGAAGACAGAAGGCTGACTCGGTGGTTAGGAGCAATGACTGCTCTTCCAGATGACCCGGATTGATTTCCCAGCACCCACATAACAGCTCACAACCTTCTGTAACTCCTGTCCCAGGGGATCCGATGTCCTCTTCTGGCCTCTACCTGGCACAACACACTAGTGCTGCACACACAGAGATTCAGGCAAACACATAAAATAAAAAATCTTAAAAAAAAAAAAAAAAAAAAAAAAAGTCAAAGAGGCCAGTCCAAGCAAAAGACATGCACAGACATTTCTCTAAAAATGATCCATTAGATAACCTTTTAATGCCAAAAAGCTTAGTACCAAAACCTGTGGCTGAATGTCAACAGAGCACTTGTCCCCCTGTCACTACTTGAGCTTGACCTAATTAGAACAATTTCCTTGTGTAGAATATCATGTGTAGGGGCTGGAGTGATGGCTCAGCGATTAAGAGCACTGGCTGCTCTTCCCGAGGTCCTGAGTTCAATTCCTAACCACCACATGGTGGCTCACAACCATCTAAACTGGGATCTGATGTCCTCTTCTGGCATGCAGGTGTATATGCAGATAGAGCACACACATATATATATATACACACACACACAATCTTTTTTTAAAAGAGAACTTCATGCATAGATTCATTCTTAAGCTCAGCAGGTCGTTTTCTGAGTGCGTCGGGTTCCCAGTGAGAGAAGAGGGCACGGACCGCTGCTTGCCGGATGGGACAGCCAGCAGCCGCACCCCTCCTCTTACAGGCCAGGGTTCTGCTCGGCAGCACTGCAGTCCTCCAAGCAGAGCAGCATGGATATGGGGACAAAGGGATGACTCACATTTCAGGGAGAACAGAGCAGGCTGGGGCAGGGCAGCACAAGATTCTACCCAGAACAGCACACAATCTTAAATGACCACACTTTTTGTTTCAGGAATATTCTATCAAATATTTTTAGACCTTGGCAGACTTAAGGTCAGTGAAGCCTCAGAGCACACTGTCATTGATAAAGGAAGGATCGCTACATGCAAGTGACCAATATGCCTAAGAAAATATACTGCTTTTTTTTTTTTTTTTAACAAGGGAAAGGAATCAAAACTACAACTTAAACCCAGTAAGATGGCTACAACATAAAATAATGCATGCTGAATGTACTGAAAACTGAGGGGCTGGAGGTATGGGGTAGATAACCAGCATACTGCCTAATGCCCTAGGAGTGTAAACACACACCCTCAGGCACCGCCATTGAGAACCTGTCACGGTACAGGCACTACCGCAAAGAGTCAGTGGTTCATCAGAAACTAAGACTGGAATCCCATATGGAATCCAGCAGAAGCAGTCTTCAGATAGGTAGACACCAATGGACACAGCAATGGCTGTTCACATCATTAAAAGCTGTAGGAAACCTTGTGAGACAAGCCCATACTCTTAGCTACTCAGGATGATGAGGAAGGATGACTGCAGCAAGTTAACCACCAGCCTGGAGGACAGTGTGACTTCAGGGCCAAAGGACAATTTAGTGAATCCCTTCTTCAAAATGAAAAGTCACTACAGGGCTGAGGATGTAGCTCAGTTGGTAGAATATTTGGCTGGCACACAAACGGTCTAATGTTCCATCTCTAGCACCCCAAAAGTAGCCATGGTGGTAGGAGAATCAAAAGATCAAGATCATCTTCAACTATTTTTATCCAGTTTAAGGTAGCCTGGGCCACACCTATCTCAAAAATAGTTTGTCCACTTGGAACACACATTTAATCCCAGTACTAGAAAGCAGAGGCAGTTGAAACTCTGCGGTACTGGCCAGCCTGGTCTACATACTGAGTTCCAGGCCACCCACAAAATTCAGTACTTGGGAAGTAGGGCCATGAGGATCAGAAGTTCAAGGCTAGCTTGTACCACATGAGATCCTGGCTCAAGAAAATACGCAAAGAGAAAGCTGGGTGAAGTGCGCTACACAGCATGTGTGCTACTTTTGGTTCAATGGCCGACATTTTTAAAAATGGTGTTACTCGTGTATGTAACTCAGGTTGCTAAGGAGACTGGGAAAAAGAATTGTTTGTTTGAGGCCCAGAATGCAAGGTTATCCTGAGCAACTCCAGTTTACACTAAAATAAAATGGATGGTCGCACACATGTGCTGAGGTATTCATCAACCTTCTGACAATGCTCCAACACAGATGCATCCTGAACATGAATTCATTTTTGTAAAATGTCTACATCAGTCAAGAGTCATAAAGAAAGTAGAGGGGCTGGAGAGATGGCTCAGAGTTTAATAGGACTGGCTGCACTTACAGAAAACCAGTATTTTATTCCCAACATCCACTTGGATGCTGACAGTCATAACAGAGAAATTAAAAACACAATATCCTTTCAAACGCCCAGGATTAGGGCTGCAGCTCAGTGGCAGAGCTTTTACCTAGCTTGTTTGAGACCCTGAGTTCAAAACCCAGTACTGTCCCTTTACTCCCATGGGATCAGACTCCCTCTTCTAGCCTCCAAGGTGCACAAACATACAGGTAGGCAAAACACCCATATATGACGGTGGTTAGAAGGACTGGGGATGAGGATATGGAACATACTCTAATGAATACAGTTTATTTTCCAAGGTAAAAATGGTCTATACACTGATGATCAAAGATCATAATGGTTGTGCACTGTAGGGTATTTGGTGTCCAGACAGGTCTTGCTATGTGCCTCGGCTTCACCTCCAACCTGGGATCCTCCTGCCTCAGCGTCATAGGCACTGGGATTGTAACCACTTCCAGCCAAAGATAAATTTATTTAATATAAGCAAAAATAGCCTGACTGAAATTGGGGTCCTCTTTCTAAAATGAGGTCATCCCCCAAAGAAGCATTTGATAGACACAACCCTGAAAAAAATCAGTCATACCGTTCAGATCCGCATTCTCAAATCGGACCCAGACTATTTTCTCCTTTTCTTCTGTTAGGGGAGTCCCGCTGTAAGCCTGCATGAAAAACAGAAACGTTTTCATTAAAATGCTGTACAGCTCTAATGCCACAGACCTTCAAAGCAAAAGGTGACTCCAGCACAACCAATTCCAATCCTCTTCAGCTTTCCAGCCCTCCCTGCAGGTGACCAGCACATTCAGGAACAGCATTACTCCCAAAGAACGTTTGTCAAGGAATCTGATATCAGCCAAAGATGTGTTTTTAACCTAACCAGAATCATAGAAATCTAAATACAGTGCTCATAAAATACCGTGATCCTCAAAAGCCCTCCATCACCACCTTTTCTCATCAATAAAACCTATGAAGTAACGGAGCTCCACAGAACACTACACTTCAAGAATATTACTTTTTTAGTTGGATACCTGGCCTCCAGACCCAAAGTATCAGCTAATTCTTTCAAGCCTGCAAGAATCAGGGAGATATGCATTCGTGGCTAAAGAACGTTGTCAGAACCCATCAGTGTACAAGAGAACTCATCTCTCCAAGGAAAACACATTTTCATTTAAAATTTCAGGAGGCTGGCAACGTAGTTGGTGGATTGCCTATCTAGCATGCATGAAGCCCTGGGCTTGATTCCTGGTGCTTCATAAAACAAGAGTTGCAAGTTTTGACAGGAGGATGAGAAGTTCAAGGTCATTCTGGGCTGCATAGAAACTCTGTCTCAAAACACACCAAAAAAAAAAAAAAATTGTTTTAAGGTCATAGAGTGGTGGCGGTCCAACTACTAAATCCAAAACTACAAATGAGGCTGAGAGAGAATTTGTGTGGGTACACGTTTTTGGAATCCAGAGGAAAACCATGTCTTTCTCAGAAGCCACCTTGTTTGTTTGTAGAGACAGGGTTTCTCACTAACTGGGGAAGGTTGGGCCCTCAAACCCTCGAGCTCCTCCAGTCCTCATTTTCCCAAGCTGGGATTATAGCCACCTGCCATCATGCCCGCCCTGGGGCTCACACTCAGGTCCACATGCTTGCCCGACAAGCACTTTACCAAGTGAGCCATCTCCCCAGGCCTTAGCTTATAACCTAAAGTCACATATGTTACCTTATACATCCCTAACTTCAGTGAGTTTAATTTGTTTTGGAGACAGGTACTCTCTATGTAGCTCAGGCTTGCTCAAACTTGAGAATGTCCTGCCTCAGTCTCCCAGTGAAGGGATTCCAGGCACCAGCTACCCAGCTGCAGTTATCAACTTGACACACCTGGGAATTGGGAGCTTCAGTTGAGCAATTGCCCCATTAGACTGCCCTGTGGGCATATCCGTAAGGCATTTTCTTGATTGCTAATTGATGTGAGGGTCCAGCCTACGGTGAGCAGGTGGACTGAATATCAAAGGTAGCTGAACCTAAGTCTGGTGGCAAACTAGTAAGCAGCCTTCCCCAACAGCTCCGGCATCAGTCTCTGACTCCAGTTTCCTGCCTTAGCTTCCTTCAATGACAAACTTCAACCGTAAGTTGGATAAACCCTTTTCTCCCCAAGTTGCTTTTGGTCAGTGTCTTCCCACAGCAACAGAGAGCAAACTAGAGCACCAGCTTTCAGCTGGAGAGGGGGTTGTGGCTCAGACAGAAACGGAGTACTATGTGTAAGGCCTAGTTTAGCCTCTAGCACGAAAGCATTAAAACAACTTAGAGCTAAGGCGTAGTGGCTCCTGTCTGTTGCTTAAAGACCCTGTAGGCAGAGAAACGAGGAGACTTTGGGGCTACTCTCGGAGAAATCTAGGCCTAATGGTATAGGCCTGTAAATCCAGCTACTTACAAGGCTGAGGCAAATAGATTCCAAGCGTAAGGCTTCCCTGAGCTACAGCTACAGAGTGAATTCACTGCCAGCATGGACAACTACCTCCAAATAAAGTTTTTAAAAAAGTAAAGAGGATATGGGTCAGCAAATAAATGAACCTGCACAAAAGCTTGACAGCTTGAGTTAAAGCTATTGCTCACTAAGAGATATTTGGCTGTGAAAAATTTTATATACAACAGCAATAAAAGTTTAGCACTTCTCTGAATTGCATTTAAAATAAGTTTTTCTAACTGAAATGGGTAGATCAAAGGGCACAGCTAAGGGTTCCTCCTAGAAAGCAATGGTATCAGTTCGACACAGTGTGAGTGATGATAACAGAGCTACTGTGCAGGCAACAACATTCTCCCTCTATACAGGGACATTTGTAGATGCACAGAATACTTTCTAGACTCTACCTTTAATCCCAGCACTTGGGAGGCAGAGGCAGGCAGATCTCTAAATTTGATGCCAGCCTGGTCTACATAGTGATATGTTCTCTCAAAATAAATAAATTTTAAATTTTTTTAAAGAAGAATTAAATAGTGTTCAAGGGACAGTAAAATTGTTCACCAGGATCCATGGGACACAATGGTGAAAGGAGAAAAGCACCCCCACACGCACAAACATATGCACACAGTAAGTACATGTTTAAAAAAAGTGATGTTCAGATCCTGTAATCAAGCCTTTAGGAGGGGGAAGGGCTGAAAATTTGAAGCCAGCCTGGAATACAAAGACTCTATGTCAGAAAGAGATGAGGGAGAGAAAAGGGAGTGAGGAAAGAGAGAAGAAAAGAGAGGGTGTGGGAAATGAAGCAGAAAGAGGAGAGGGAGGAGAAAAGGAAAGAGCTGGGAGAGAGATAAGAGGGAGAAACTATAATACTTTTGGCTCATCTGATTGCTGCAGCCACTTAAATAAAAACCATAAATCTACATCTCTGGCTTTGGATCCTCAGTCTCCCGAGGCTCCATCCAAGAGAAACGACCTAATATATGTTTTGCTTTTTTTATGCTCTATATACACCTTTACACCTTGACACAAACCCACGGTGAATACAACGAGCTTTTTTACAGATAAGGACACCGATGTTTAAAGAATGATGTAGTAACTTGCCTAGAGCTAGTAACATGTCCACCTGAAATAGCCACATCTACCATCAAGGCTGTACTCTTAAATAAGACACTCTCGTCCCTATGCAACCCACCGTCCCCATTTCCTACCCAAAATCACCAAGGCTGCATCTTATCTCCCTTGTTCCTCGGTTCAAATGGCATTTGATTCACTAAACCTTCTGTTCATCTGTCTGCCTGCCTGCTTGTTTCTCACTATACAGCCTAGGTTAGCCTGGAAATCATCAGCATCAACCTCCCTGAACTAACAGCACGTGAACCACACCACACCCAGCCTCCAGCCTCAGGTAAACTGTTTCTCTTCCCTCTATGTTACAATTGTATAGCAGGGTACTTTATACTTTTACTATGGTGCTTATATTTGGCCATCATTTTAGCTGCATATTAATTACACAGAGATCCATGTTGATGAATGAAGATTTATGAAGCAACCATCCTGGTTCCTTTACATAGAATGCTGAGTAGCTGGAAAGAAAAACATAACTTTACAGAAAAGGTTTGCCAAGCTCCACAGCAGACCACAGAGCCCTAAATAAAGCACAGACTGAGAATCCCTTCAACTCAGTTCAGGGCCTAACTCATGCAGGGAACCCAGGTAAATGCAATCTGGTCAAGTTTCACCCTCAACATGGACAGAGAACAAACAGCATTGAGTTCCTGACTAAATATTCTAGTCTCAAAACTTCCCTGAGCCAAATTTTCCCAGACAGTTTCATGGATCAGGACCTGTTATCTCCTTCCTAACCTATGATATTCAGGAAAATTAGAATTTCTGTTGTTTTCTCCATCAGTTTACCCCCCTATTTTCCCTGTTCCTGTCCCACTCCAACTCCTCACATAAGAGTCCTCAAAGTTTCTGACTGCAGCCCTTCTCCTCCAGCCAAAAAATAATAAATCTGCCTCCCCGTTACACAGGATTCCACGTCACAAAAGATGCCTGTATAACACTTGATAAATGCTGTGGAAGCAGCAAACAAAATGTAAAAGGAAATGTTTTGTTTTTTTTTTTTAAATCCCTTTTCCATCAAACTGCAGCCTCATGCCAGGGCTCCAGCTTAAAGGAAGAACAAATTGGCTCTCAGGTGGCCACTGCCCCCTCAGCCTGGCCACCACAGCCTTGCTGCCAATCCTGACCAGCTGCCCCGATCCTTTCATTTCCACTAGCAATGCTTCTAACATGCTTCCACAGTCCCTCTCTTCCCCTTGCATCCCCTCACCAACCAAATATTCTGTGTGCGCTCCACAGCAACAGTGCTGATTTGTTGCTATTAATAATCTCTGCTTGTTTCAAGCAATTTGACTTATTAAGCAAGTGCCTGGGGAAGGGAAGCATTTTTCATCACATGCACCACAGACCTCAATGCTGTGGCCTGTTTTCATTCAAATTAACTAGACACAATAAAGCAGTACCAACATTTCTCAAAGAATACTTTTTGCAAACACAACTAAAACTCCAGATCTTGAACCTTTCTGGGATATTCCTGGTAAACTGGCAAATGGCTCCATGAAAAGCCCTGTCCAGGCATCTCAGGCACAGGCACCACGGCAAGTAGGGATGACTATCATCCACATGGAGACAAGGAGCAAGACTGTCCCTGAGCAGGCCCACCAAAAGGGCACTCGCCCATCCACATCCCTACAGATAGGGGTGCGGGACTCTCACAGACCCACTCTCTGAGAGACAGGCCTGGAAATTACTATTATGTTTAACAAGCAAGACAAATGACACTGAACTAAATAAATACACTAGATGACTCCTGCAAGACTGCTTGCTCTCTTTAAAAGAGCATCACATCCAAAGAAGCAGTAAAGGCCGTCATCTCTAGCAAAGCAGGACAAAAGGAACACACTTCTCAAAAGGAAAGAAATGATGACTTGTGCTATATAGCAACATATACACAAATAAATACTCAACTGCTATCTAGTTAACTAAACACATAGTACATAATACCTTTACCATTTCACTCAGGCATCCCCACAGGAGCACCATACAGGCATATGAATATGGGGATCAAACCTCATGCAATTGAAAAATTACCTATCATGAGATAAGAAAAATATTTAGGGAATGGAACCCAGCTGGAAAGGGTTGGGGTGGTAAAGCATTTGACCAGCACTTACAAAGCTCTCGCTTTGATTCCTAGCACAGCCAGAAGCCCAGCAGGGGAGTCCAAATCCCTCCGGGACTCCTCTCAGGAAAGAACAGTCAGAAGGGAGTAACAACCCACTACCATTACAAAAGTGAGCCACAAGCAGCCCTCAGCCCTGACCCTCAGCATGCCAAGACCTTCTGAAACTTCTAGGTCAAGCTCAGAAAACGAGATTCCAGTACCTCCTGACCATCTCTGTGCTCACACGCACTTACCTGTGGCACGACATCCTGCAGAAAAGTCACGACGCTTTCCATGTAGGACTGCTCCCTGGTAAAGGACAGATGGATAAAAACTGTTAGACAGCTTAAGACAGAACAGAGAGCAGCACGACCTACAAGACCTAATAAACTCACTACCACAGTAAAATGACAGAGAAGGAAAATGAAAACAGGCGAAGCCTCATCTACTTAGCCATAGTCTCATTTCATGAGTCTGTGGAATTGTCACTCTCTCTATTGCAGCTTCTGCATAGAGCACCTTCTCCTAAGTAACGCTGAAGGACTAGTAACAGCGGACACAGCTAAGGTAGGGCTAGATGATAATGCCCAAGTTTACAGAGTAAACTTGCTGGGACTCAGAATTCCCCGACCATCTCTTTAAACTGGTTATGTACCTTGTCCCTTACCTCGGTATGACAAAGTGAATGCATCTTACTAAAGATGCAGACCTTAGAACATGTATTCAAGTCCTCATATTATGTTGGAGGTACCCTGGTTGCCCTAGGGGAGGGCCCCTGCTCTCTGTCTGACTTCATCTGGAGACTGTCTTTAGATACAGATTCCCCTAACTACACTTGATAGAAGGCCTCTGACGCGGCTCCCAGCTAGCTCTCCCCTCCCTGAGTGTATGTTAATTAGGTCGAGTCTCTATTCTTATGATAGGAGCATGCTGTATAATGCAAATCAAGTGTCCTTGAAGTTCCTAGTTTCAACCAATTATGTACACCTACTCTTGGAGGCCCCCAAAATCCCCTAGGGGTATATAACCTTTGTTCTCTGAAATTAAAGTTGAACTAGCCATCAGCTGTTCTGGGGTATGCGATCCTGGTAGGTCTCCCATTCTCACCAGCCATTCCAGGCACACTCCAGACTTTGTAGGCTGCTGGGAGGCAGCCTCCAGGTAGAAGAACCAGCAATATTACAGCAGCTGGGGGAGATGGCTTGCTGTGCAACCTGTTCACTCCCCAGAAATCACATTAAAAAGAAATCCCATATAGTCTGGGGTTATATGCACGCACCTGGACAAGGTGGTGCATGAGAGGATCATGAGCTCCAGGCTAGCCTAGCCTATGTAACTGAACCTTGTATCAGAAAAATAAAACAAAAGTTGGGCATAGTAGCACACTCCTTTAATCCAACACTGGGGAGGCAGAGGCATTCAGATTTCTGTGAGTTCATGATGAGCTTAGCCTATATAGTGAGTTCCAAGACAGGTGGGGCTACATAGAAAAGATCTTGCCTAAAAAAAAAAAAAAAAAACCTAAGCTAAGTTATAAAAAAGAAAAAAAGGGGCTAGGGAAATAGCTCACTGGTAGAGCGCTTCCCTAGCATGTCTAAGACCTTAGGTTCAATGTCCAGAATGACAAAAAAATAATACTGCAAAGGGCATAAACAATGATATTCTGTCTTTGTTTTTATAGTCCTAGGAATGAAACCAAGGCATTACACAGCTAGGAAAATGGCCTATCACTGAATGATAGCCCCAGCCCTGAAGATACTGGAAATAGTAAGTATATAATTGTGAAGTAAGCGGAGAAAAATTATTTATTCAAAATATAAATTTCTGAAAGATGTAAACTTTCACTGAAGGAAACAAGGCAACCGGGCAGCGGGGGTGCGCACCTTTAATCTCAGCACTCAAAAGGCAGAGGCAGGTGGATCTCTGAGTTTGAGGGCAGCCTGGTCTACAGAGTGCGTCCCAGGACAGCCATGGCTAGAGAGAAACCTTGTCTGGAAAAACTCAGAGGGAGAAAACAAGGCTGACTGTAATGGCTTACACCTGTAATTCCAGCACTGAAAGCGGCTTGCCATACTACATACTGAGTCCTGTTTCAAAGAACCAAGTTTAAAAAAAAAAAAATTGAGGCTGGAGAGATGGCTCAGAGGTTAAGAGCTCTGGCTCTTCTTCCAGAGGACCGAGGTTCAATTCCCAGCACCACACAGCAGTTCACTGCTCTCTGTAACTCAGCTCTAGGAGAGCCAACCCCTCACAGTGACATACATGCAGGCATGTAGCTCAGTTATTAGTGCTCAACTGGCATGCACAACATCCTGGGTTCTGTCCCCAGAACTGCACAAACCAGGCATGATGGTGACACTTGCTACCTCAGCACTCAGAGATAGAAGCAGTGGGATCAGAAGGTCAGGAAGGCCAGCCCGGGACATGAAACCCTACCTCAGAAAAATAAGAATTTACCTAAACATCAAAAACAAAATAAAATGCCTTAGTGACCTACAAAGTAAGCCAAGAAAAAAAATCAAAAAAATCATTGAGCCAACTATATTAGACTCATTTCATCATCACTGTCTTACTTCTCTTTGGCCACAAGTGGCTTCGATCCCTAGAACACACCACCCTCAGCCCTGAATCAGGATCTTAAAGAATCCTTTGTTCTGCTCAATGTCTTCTAATATTCCTTCCTCCCACCCACAGTCCCAGCTTCTGGTGGCTTCCTCAAAACACTCTCTTCCACCCTCTACCAAGGCTCAGGAAACATCCCCCAGTCTATTGTCCCACCCACCATATAAGCTCCCTTAAAGGATGTTAACCCATCTCTCATATTTACCTTTTACATCCAGAACCTGCTAACCGGCACAAGCGAGAAGCCGGACGCTTAAGCATTGTTTGTCAAAACAACACTGGAGGCTATACCCAAGGTTACTTTTTCTAACCCTAAAAACGCCTGTGTAACAGAAATCATTACTATGGTGTAAAGACCACATGGTGGGGTAACAGATTACTAAATGAGAACACAAGATGCCCACTATCTGGGCTCCACCCCAGTTTCCCATCCAGGCTATTCCCAATGACAAGTTAATTCCTCTCTGCTTTGTTTTCCTCACCTATAAAGGAAGACTAAAATAGCAGCCTAACTCACAGCTAATAACATGTTTAACTTGATGCCACAGCAAATATCACAAGAAATTCAGCTCTAGAGAATACAGAAGGGGAAAAGGCAGTGCTGTGGTATTACTGTGTACATACTCTTTTTGTAGTCTGAGAAGACTGTCTTTTGTAATATACTAAGTTACCCAAAGGAAACAATCTAAAATATTATTCCCTCCAGGCAGTTTTTACTAAGGCAGCATCTTGCTACAAGGTTCAGACTGGACTGCCTGGGACACTCTACCTGGTCCAAACTGCTCTCAGACTATACTTGCTCGGCTTTCCAAGTACTAGGATTACAGGCCTGAGCCACTGTGCCATGCTTGCTAAAATTTTAAGACACGTAAGATATGGCCTGCATTTGTAATCACAGCACTATGAGTATCGAAGAAAGATGACCAGTGTGAGTTTGAAAATAATATGGACCACAAACTAAAACAATTAAAAAGTAAAAAGCCAGAGGCACACACTTTTAACCCCAGCATTCAGGAGGCAAAGGCAGGTGGATCTCTGCCAGCTTGGTCTACATAACGATTTCCAGGACAGTCAGAGCTACATAGTGAGACCTTGTCTTGAAAAACACAACACAAAATGAACAACAAAAAGTCAGGTGTCAAAGCAGATGCTGTAATCCCAGCACTTGGGAGGCTGGGGCAGGAATGCTTCTAGTTCGAGGACAGCCTGGGCTCAGAGTTAGTGCCAAGCCAGCCAGGACTATATAGAAAAATTCCTTTTAAAAAACAAGTAAGTAAACAAATAAAACAAGGTCTAGGCATGGTGGTACATGTCTTTAATCCCAGCAACCCGGGAGGAGGGGGAAGGGGGCTCTGCAAGGCCAGCTTGATCAATACAGTGAGATCAGGCCAGCCAAGACTACATAGAAAACCCATCTCAAAAAAAAAAAAAAAAAAGGGAGTTGGCACCACAAACTTAGAATCTGAGCTGAGACAGAGGTTGGCTCAGGAGTTCAAAGACAGTTCTACACAGCAAGGACAGTTTGATCTACAAAGTGAGTTCAGGACTGCCAATGCTACACAGGGCTTGCCCTGTCTGGGGAGGTGGGGAACTAGCCAAACAGCCAGTGCAGAGCAGGCTGGCCTTGAACTCAAAAGATCCTTCAGCCTCTGCCTTCCAAATGCTGGGATTAAAGGCGTGCACCACCAACGTTCAGATCAAACAGATACTCTGATTGTTTTAAGAACATGGTTTTCTTCACTAAAACATGCTTACGTGACAGCCTGAGGTCGAACCACAACCCCACCGGTACACCGACTGGGCCTTCTAGGGGAATCTGTAGCCATGGTTTCGTTCCTAAGACCTGTTTCCAGAATAAACGGGAAAAACGCATGTTAGTGCTGGGAGGGGACATTTTATGATCATTCCCTACAGATCCCTTTTCCAAACTGTGACAAACTGTTGAATTTTCCCAGAAACTCGTGATTTAACTCCAGCTGGCCCAGAACTCTCAGGATTAAAAAGTACACCACCACACCCAAGAAGATTCCTTTTTTAAAGATAGGTTCTTGTTTTAGATAAGTTCAAGGCTGACCTTGACCTGCCTGATATCTGATATCACTCTTGCTGGGTTTTTTTGTTGTTGTTTTATAACATAAAACTAAAAAGATACAAGATTAAAAAATTAAGGGGAACTAAGACACAGGATCACATAGAAAAACACCCAATTTGGCAAAACACAGCAGTAATCCCAGTACCCAGGAGGCTAAGGAAAAGGAACTGCCAAGAATTCAAAGGCAAAGAAAGCCTGAAGTACCTAGTGAAACTTGCCAGGAATGGTAATGCTTGCCTGAGATGTGGCGGCAAGAGAATCAGGAAGGAGTTCAAAGTCAACCTTAACTACACAGCCAATGATGTAACTGAAGGCCAGATGGCCATGTGAGACAAAGAACAAATACAAGTGACATGATACCATTGTACCTTCACATAAAACTGCTGAGTACCAATGGGTAAAACTGTGTACCCAAACTTAAATATTTTTAACCTCCAACTATTGTAACACAATCGCCAGAGTGTAAACAAATACATAATATAAACCATATGATGTAAGGATGGCTTCTCCCAGTGTCTAAATAAGTCCTGGTCCTTGACTATGTAATGAACTTCTGAATCACTGAGGTGGTTTCAAGGGTCTATAGAGTCTACCCCATTAAGGTGAAAAGTGGACTGGCAACAGAACTAAAGAGATTTCTTACAGGCTCAGGAAAGCACACAGCCTGGAAGTAATCTGCAAAGAGGCTAAAAGCATCACTTTTAAGTAAGGTGCACTGTACCACCTCATATGAAAAGTCCCTAACTGTTGGTCCCCGTGCTCCTATACAACCCAAACAACCCTTGTCCCAACTAGTTCAGCTACCCCTTTCTCAGGCAGTACCCTTCACCCGATCCCCTCAGTACTCTCATCTCCACTCCACCCTTGCTCACACGAACGAATCTCCCCACCTCTGTCCTTTAAGGGCCTGTCACCTGAGGGCAGCTCCTCGCAAGCCCCCCAGGCCCCTCTCTCCCCAAAGCCACGGGTACAGCACTCCCACTTCACCTCCAAATCCCTGCCACCACTGCCCCCGACCGCCCTCTGGCCTCTTGCCCGGCTCTCCTCCAGTCCCGACACCTTTCCCCGTCAACCAGGGCTGGCCAAGGCCTATCCCTCGTGCTGCCTGTCCCTCTCCCCCTGCGAGCCTCCCCCAAGCCCAGGACCCGGCAGCCCTCTCACCGGCCGCTCCGCCGGTAAACGCTGCTCTCCAGCTCCAGGCTCACTGTTTGGAGTCCCCCTCGTGATTGACGGCTACCACTTCCTACCCCGCCTCGGCGGAACCACCGCGCCAGCCAATCCCAGGAGCAAACTGGCCCCGGCGCGGCACCGCCCTTGGAGGTCAGCTTCGCCAACCAACAAGTAGGAGAGAGGCGGACCCGCCTTCGGAATCCATCCAATCCGCGGGGGCTGGAGGGAAAACACAACAGTATGGGAGTTCGGGTGGAGCGGGGGAGTCAGGTTCGGTTGCGAATGCAGGAGGCGGGAGAGAAAAGGCGGGCGCGCCTGAGGGCCCGGGAGAGGAACCGTGGTGGCGTTTCTCTCTCAAAAGAAAACGCAAAATGCGCCAATCCCTGCAGACCTCAGCCGGGAGTGTCGGGCGAGGAGCCCGAGGCCAGGGACGCTGGTGTGTTTACATCGAACTCTCGCGACAGCTGATTCGAAGCTAAAAGCACGTGGACGTGGCAGCTGTCAATCACTTTTAGTTGCCAATCAGGCTGCGCTAGCCCGCCCTCCGCCCCGCCCTCGGCGCCGTGTTTACCTTCCGGGAGTCCGTGGTCAGCCCAGCCACTGACTGCTTGTTGGTCTGAGCAAGGGGCTGTGAAAATTTTTGTTGAGGTCTTTAACGGTTACCGTCGTAGGAGTGGATGTCAGTGAACATGCGGAAATGCAGAGGCCCCAGACTTTGGAAGGAACTTGTTGGGCAATACAGGGATCCATAGAGATGCTAAGAGGAAATCTGGGGTTTTGCAAGAGAGGCGTTGGAAAAATTTTAAGGGTCCCCAAGAGTCTCACTGGGAAGTCCCACTTGAGAAACCCATCCTCATACTCCTAGATCTGCCTTCCCTTTCCCCTGAGCACCATTTAACACTGTGCATAAACCTTTTTCTGGGATTGGGGTAGCACATGCCTATAATCCCAGCACTTGAGAAAGCAGATACCTACCTGCCTGGTCTACATAACAAGCTCCAAGCCAGTTCAGTGCCAGCAAGTTTGAAACCCTGTTCCCCCCTCAAAAAAAAAATCTTTCTAATAAAGCCTAATTCTTTTTTTTTTTTTTAAGTTATAAACGGGCCTGGAATTTGGACATGTTGTCCCTGCCTGGAAGTGGAATAGACAGCTAGGTATTCCCAACAAGGAATGGAATGAGTAGGAAGACATTTGTCTATCATATAGGTTAAAGGACTCATAAAGTAGACGGGTTAGGGATGTCATCTATGTCAAGAGTGGGGAGGGGGGAAATCATGGTCAAGGCCAAAAGAGGCATTTCCATGGCCATATGTCTTAGGGTTACTATTGCTTTGATGAAACACCAGGACGAAAAGCAGCACCGGAAGGAAAGGGGTTTTTTTGTTTGTTTGTTTGTTTGTTTGTTTGTTTTTGTTTTTTTGTTTTTTTTACTTACATATCCCAACTCCACTGAGGGGAACCAAGGCAGGAACTCAAACCATACAGAAACCTTGAGACAGGAGCTGGTACAGGGGCCATGAAGGAGTACTGCTTACGTCTTACTCCTCATGGCCCACTCAGCCTGCTCTTTATAGAACCCAGGGCCACCAGCCCACAATGGCGCCACCCACCCCACCCCATCAATATCTAATTAGAAAAATGCTCTACAGGCTCGCCTAATAAACCGCTCTTATCTTGTGGAGACATTTTCCCAACTGAGGTCCCCTCCCCTCAAATGACGGAATCATTACCCCAAATAAGGAACTTCTTTCCTTACTGGACTCTTCAGTGGTGTAGAAACAAACGAAAGGGCGATGAATGAGAATGTTTATGAAAAAGAACACTGCTTCTGTCTGTCTCCAGCTTGAAATTTGGACATGGGCCCAGGAGAGGCATAAAGCCCAGTGGCTATGAGCACTCCTGCGTTAAATGTCTTAGTTGTCCACAATGATAGTAAAAAGTTGTTTTTTTTTCCTGTTGTGGTTCTCTTAGACTAAGCAAGTTGTTTCTGGATGTGATTCTAGTGTTTCCTGAGATAGGCAGGGAATGGGCAGTTGCTGTAGCCATGTAATGAACTGGTTCAGTTAACCTTCTAGTTTAACCTTTCAGGGTCTCAAGACCTCCTCTCAAGGCCTGAGAGATGGTTCTGAAGGTAAAGGTCCTTGCTGCCAAGCCCGATAACCTGAGTTTAATCCCCAGGACTCACATTAAAGAGTTATCCTCTGACCATGTAACTTGTAACATAGCATGATAGCACTCATACACACCCTCACCACACCCACAGTGATTTAAAAGAAAATTTTAAAACCTTCTTTCTCATTATACTTGGAAGACAAAGGCAAGAGAATCAGATGTTCAAGGCCATCATTCTTCCTTACATGTGTGATTCGAGGCAGCCTCAGCTACAGAAGACTTTAAAACACACACACACACACACACACACACACACACACACACACACACAGGAAATAGGTAACCATGTCCTCCCAGCAGACATGAGAAATGGGACATGAACCTGATACTGCCAAAGTCCTCAATGGCCACCCTGCAATAGAGATTCTTTTCCAAATGAAAGCTGTTATTTTTATATTATATAATATATATAATATATATTATATATGTGTGTATATATATATTATATATATATTATATCTTAATTATTCCCAGGTCTTTCTGTACACAATTCTTAAGGGGATGAGAGAGTGGGTGTGGACCTGGGTAGGGGAGAGAGTGGTTGCAGAGTGGAGGAGGACTGGAGAAGGAGGTCAATAGCCAGAGCTGGGACCGGGAGTTAGTTACACGGTAGAAGGCTGGTCGTGCAGAGGCTTGGGGTTAAGCCCTGGGTTGTGCAGGTTGGAAGCCAGCCTGAACCACATGAGACTCCTCTCATTAAATAAGCATCCCAGATTAGCCTCGGTGGCTCACACCTGTGCCCAGGAGGCTGTGACATGAGTGAATCCCATTAGGCTACAGAGTGAATTTAAAGCCAGCCTGTGCTATCTGTGAGACACTGCCACCGAAATAAACAAACAAATAAATAATAAAAAGAAAACCCAGAATAGACACTCCTGCTTCACTTACCTTTGGTATTTGCTTTCATCATCAGTTTGATAACATTGATAAACAGTACACTCTATAGTGACACATAGCACCTGACTTTGCTTAGACCCAGTGAGAATGGTGACCTTGAACTGCTGACCCTGTCTCCCGCCCCCTCCATGCTGAGACTACAGGCAAGCATTATGCCACATCCAGATTTCCTTTTTTTAAAATATTTATTATTATTTATACATGTATGCCTAAAAGCCAAAAGAGGGCACCAGATCTCACTATAGATGGTTGTGAGCCACCATGTGGTTGCTGGGAATTGAACTCAGAGACCTGTGGAAGAGCAGCCAGTGCTCTTAACCTCTTAGCCATCTCTCCAGCCCCCAGATTTCCTTCTTAACCATGACTGTGGTGTTCATTTTCAGTGGAAGAGTTACAGCTCTTTGTTCAGATTGTTACCAAGTATTATTTTAACAAATTACTAGATGATCATATGTAAGGTTTATTATCGTGTTAGATTGATTACCTTTGAAATGACTACAGATCAAAACCCTAAAATTCCCAACTGCTGTGGTAGTGCAGGCTGAAGCAAGTTGCAGCAAGTTCAAGATCAGTCCTACATACCAAGACTGTCTCAAAGAACAAAATGAGAAAATTAATGAAAAATTTTAAACTAAAAGAGCATAACGATATATCAGAGAAAAGTGAGGGCAAATTAAAACATAAGAATGTGCATGGGGGAGACAGAAGCAGTGAGTTCAAGGCCAGCCTGGTCTACAAAGTGAGTCCAGGACAGTCAGGGCTACACAAAGGAAACCTGCATTAAAAAAAAAAAAAAAGACAAGGAGAGCAACAGAACCAGAAAATTTGAACACAGGGGTCTTTCCAGAGACTCATACTCCAACCAAGTACCAGGCATGGAGATAACCTAGAACCTCTGCACAGATGTAGGCCATGGCAGTTTAGTGTCCAAGTTGGTTCCATAGTAATGGGAACAGGGACTGCCTCTGACATAATCGATTGGCCTGCTCTTTGATCACCTCCCCCTGAGGGGGGAGCAGTCTTACCAGGCCACAGGAGATGACAATGCAGCCACTCCTGATGAGATCTGATAGACTAAGATCAGAAGGAAGGAGAGGAGGACCTCCCTTATCAGTGGACTTGGGAAGGGGCATTCCTGAAGAAGGGGGAGGCAGGGTGGGACTGGGAGGGCAGGAGGGAGGGGCTTATGGGGGGGATACAAAGTGAATAAAGTGTAATTAATAAAATAAAATAAAATTTTAAAAAAGGAATGTGGTGCTAGAAAAGGTCGATAATAGCTAAAAGGTTTCAAAATTTGGTAAAGAATACAACCCTACAGATCCAAGTTCAGACAATAAAAAGAAATTAACTCAGGAACTTCAGGACTGGATAGTGACAGACATGAGAAAGAAAGACAGCTGAAAGGTAGAAAAGTTAAGGGTACATGCATGAATAAACATGTCTTTGAAACCAACTAATTTATACAACTGGCATATTAATAATTACCAAGAGGGTCCTACAACTTTCGTTAAAGCATTCCCAAAGTCATCCTAGTGGGTCCTACCTAAGCTTCAGTATTTCAACAGTGCCATCCCAGGAGACAGTATCCCAATGTAGTAGGCAGCACAGCATATCCAAGCCAGTCTTGGCTTTGCTAGAGTTAGGGATGGAATTGAGAGCCTATGGCTGAAGAGATGGCTCAGCAGTTAAGAGCAATAGCTGATCTTCCAGAAAACCCAACACCCACTCGGTAGCTCACAACTTGTCTGTAACTCCAGCTCCAGATCTGACACCCTCTCCTGGCCTCCAAGGGCACCAAGCATACATATAGCACATATACTTGCATGCAGGCAACATAACCATACACATAAAATACTAATACATTCTTTGTTGCCCCCACCCCAAGTTGAGGACGAACCCAGGGCCTGTGCTTGCTAGGCAAGCACTCTACCACTGAGCTAAATCCCCAACCCCTAATTTTTTTTTTCTTTAAATGCAAGGCCTTGTACCTGTTAAGCAAACAATCACACTAGGACCCTAATCCTTTCATCTCTCCTGGTCACAATTCCTGACCCACATTTATCTCTCTAGTTGTTTATTCATTATTGTTTTGAGACTGTCTCATGTCTCTCAGGTTGGCCTAAAACTTTGTAGCTGAGGATGACCTCTGATTGTCTCATCTCTAACTCCTGAGTACAAGGATTACAGGTTATGTGCAACATACCTATTTTATGCAGTGCTGAGATTAAACCCAGGGCTTCATATATGTGAGGCAAGCACTCTCCCAACTCAGCCACATTCCCAGCTCTCAATGAGGCTTCTTGTGCCAAATGAATAGTGTGAGAGTTTTCTCAAGACTGGGCTGGAGAGATGGCTCAGTGGTTAAGAGGACTTGATTGCTCTTCCAGAGGTCTTGAGTTCAATTCCCAGCAACCACATGGTGGCTCATAACCATCTATATTGAGATGTGTATGCCCTCCTCTGGCATGCAGGTATACATGAAGATAGAGTATTCATATACATCAAATAAATTTTTAAAAAAGATTTTTCTTAAGAGCACAATTACACATACACACCACATTTATATAATCTTAATGCTTTAGTATTTCCCTTTAGGTTTTATTGTATTACCAAGGAATGGTGCCAGAGTTTTACTGAACACTTACAAGCTATAACTGAATCATTGTAAGATATTTTTTTAGTTTGCTTCTATGTGTTCTATATTAAAATAAAAACTCAGAATGCAAAAATGAGTATTTTATGTATTTCAAAAGTCAAAAAAGCAAAGTTGTATCACACAACTGTTAGTACCTACCATGAAGAATCACCAACAAAACGCCAGCAACATAAGAGCAACAGTTCACTGATTTATTAGATGGACATACTCACATAGTCAATGAAAACTGTATGATATAAAATAATTTAGGAAATGATGGGAATTAGCAGCACCATCTGTTATTGAAATAGCAAGAAAACTTCACGAATTTTAAGCAAACACTAGAAGAGAGTGTACCTCCTGATGCCAACGGTCTGGGAAGAATGACGGTGCATCAGGCAAACACACCTTCTGCACCAGAGATGTCAGTAAGCACATGAGATGCACTGGTCTAGAGAAATGCTACTGAAGTTAGATACTGCATAGGGTCAGAGGGGCAGGGAGACTAAATCAGCTACATCAGCATGGCTCAATGCTTTTCCTATGAAATGTTTAGTTCTGGATTATGAAATGGGAAATAAGATATAATTTTTAAAAGACACTACTGGTCCCTAGGAAACATTAGGTGGAGCACAGATCACTATGAAAATACATCACCTTTCCAGTTTGTTTAGTAATTTTCTTTAAAAAGTCACGTGTTCTTCACAAGTGGTGTATACAAGTGTATAATAAGCATTTTAAAAAGTTTAAACACATGTTTAAAATCTTAGAGACTTTTCTCAGATTCTCCAACATTAGCCCTGCTGTGACAATTACTGTGTCAGAGTCAGAGACTGAACTTGTGTAAAGGATACAAATTTACACACATTTTACAGCAACTTATTCCCTACATCTACAAAATTCACATTTATAATACAGGCAAGTACAAGGCCAGGATAAAACTGTGAAATTCCAGAAAGTCAAACTGTATACTCTTTATTTTTTTGTCCCCTTAAAAAAAGTTCAACTCTGGCACCAAGTTTTAAAAGCCCTCAAGTCATGTCCTAAGTAGGGAGATTCCCATTACCCAGGCCATCTCAGCACACGCACACAGTTTTCCGGTGCTGGTGTAGGAGAGGATTTGCAATCTTCTTCTGGCCCCTGAGTCTGCGCCGGAGGGTCAGTTTGACAGAGTGCCGGCGCTGGGATGCTGCAGGGAGGCTGGAAGCCTGGGCCCCACTCCCTCGACGGTGCTTCTTCATAAGGGGGCCAGAGTTGGATTCTTCTAATGTTCTTTTAAAATTGGCTGGAGGGGTTCTTTCAACTTCTTGAGCTTTCATTTGACCTGGAGTTGACATCTTTAAATTTTTTTGGTCCATGATGGTATTTGTTGAATTGGTTGGCACGAGGCCAACTGACAGGGCATTATTCAAAGACTCATGAATCCTTAAAGTCAGAGCTTTGGGGCAATTTTCTTCAAGGGCCTCTGAATCTTTTGAGGTCATCACTACAGTCTGGATACTCCCTCGAGCTATCTCAGCTGGGACCTCTAAAAATTTCTCTGAGAACGCATTACTACGAACAAGGGCAGGGATATGGTCCTTAGAGGTCAGCCGTGGCCATGGATCTTCTTCCAGTGACTAGAGGGAAAAAAAAAAAAAAAAAAGGAAAAAAATAAGTATTTATCCTGAAGCTCAATAAACTGACACAAAGGATAAATTTCTTATGACCTTGTTAAGATGACAAAACCAGCCAGATGGTGGTAAGGCAAGTCTTTAATCCCAGCCTAGCACTCAGGAGACAGAGGCAGGTAGGATCTCTGTGAATGCCAGGTCAACCTGGTCTACAAAGGGAGTTCCAGGACAGCCAGAGCTGTTACCCGGAAAAACCCTGTCTCAAAAACAAAACAAAACAAGTAAACAAAAGATGACAAAACCATGGCATTTACTCACTTCCTTCACAATATATTTATTGCACTATGTTAGGGGTCAGGGCATGCAAAGAAGGCAATCAACACAAGGGTATCACAGAAGGAGCAGACCTTATCACTCATCTACCCAAGTGGAAAGACTCATGTGCTCAGAGATATTGCCCAACTGCAGCTGGAACCAAGTAAGACACTTTAAGGCTTCAAAACAGACCTGTTGGTTTAATGTTCTTGTGGAATGTATACAATTTACCCTTGCTCATTCAAATGCTGATTTCTCGATTTCTCTACCCTACTATCTGGTTTCAATCTGGACATTGCATTTGTAATAAGCATCACCTGTCTCAAGTTTATGTAAACATAGCACCATTTGTTCTCTGTGTTGCAAATAAAAACAACCAGCCAATGCTGAGCAATGGAGAATAGGGTAGGACATCCTGGACCGGAGGGCAGGAGAAAGAAGCAAGTGGGAGGAGAGATGGGAGAGGAGAGGACAGGGAAACATCAGGAGAAATGAACCAGACTGAAGATATGACTAAAAAGCAAGTAATAATGTGAGAAATCTGAATGGAAGGAAGCTATGTGGGCTTGGAGGTTTAGGATAGAGTAATTATTGCCCAGCATTGTGGTCAAGGTTAATTAAATAAATCCTAGTCTCTGTGTGGTGATTTGGGTATACAGCCAGTTTAGGAATAACTGCTGTTTAACTAAAAGATAAATCAACATTAAATATTAATAATCATCAACACAGACCCCTTAAAATATCCACACACACTATACCAAGCCATTCATTGTGTTTAGACACAAAAAAGAGCAAAATTATTGCCTTTGATATTTTAATTTCTTTACCCAAACTCTGTATTTTACTTTATTTGTTTGTTTACTAAGACAATAAGACAGGGGTTTCTCTTTGTAGCACTGGCTGCTTGATATGAAGACCAGGCTGGCTTCAAACTCAAAAGACCTGCCTGCTTCTATCTCCCAGTACTGAAATTAAAGGTATGTGCTACCACTGGCCAGTCCAAACTCTGTATTAACTCTGTGCAGTAATAATAGCATACTGATTTGAACTAGTTCTAATTATCTTACACAAAAGCCTTATTTCTTTTTTCATATGAGCTAAAAAGTTACCATCCTAACTTTCTGGTAAATCAAATAGTGCCTACTTACATAAACACATTTTCAATTTTAACTGACATGTGACATAATGATGACATAATTAGGGTGAAAGAGCAAATTCCTATTCAATGCATTAAGACCTACAGGCTTATATTAGTCTAATAATGTATACATACAATATTTAACATTATATGTGCAAGTAACTGCACAGTCTAACTGAGCCTTTTTTTAAAAATTACATGTTATCGGGTTGGTGAGATGGCTCAGCAGGTTAAGGTACTTGCCACCAAGGCTAACAACCTGAGTTAGATTCCCCTGGACCCACATGATGGAAGGGGAGAACTAATGCCCACAAACTGTCCTGCCCTGGAATGTATGTGTGAACACACATGTACACACAGAATGACTGTAATGAAACAATTCTGTTAACTACAGTTTTCAAAAGCTTGTGTGTATTCGAGAGTGTACACAGCACAGTATGCATGTGCAGCGGCCGGGGCCAAGTTACCTATGTTCTCTCCTTCCACTGTGCGGGTCCCAGGACTGAACTCAGGGGGCAAGCACTGCCGTCAACCAAGCTATCTCCAGGGTCTTAAGTGGTCTTTTTAGGAAAAAAAAAAAAAAAAAAAAAAATTGGGAAAGTGTGTCATGTAACCCAGGCTGTCTTTGAACTTGCTATATATAACTAAGGATGACCTTAAATTTCTGATTCTCCTGCCCCTAATTCCTAACGCTAGATTACAGACAAAGACCAACACTCAGCTTATCTAGTACAAGGAATCAGGCCCAGGGCTTCATGCATGCTAGGCAAGCTTTCTACCACCTGAACCACACCCCCAGTCCTCTAAACAGCCTCTTGACAAAAACGAGTTAAAACTAGTTAGCTTAGGACTTGGTGATGAAAGTCTGGGCATGGTGGCACATGCCTTTAATCCCAGAAGGCAGAGGCAGCTGAATCTCTGAGAGTTCAAGACTAGCCTGTCTACAAAGCAGGTTCCAAGACAGGCGGGGCTGTTACACAGAGAAATCCTGTCTAAAAAAAAAACAAAAACAAAAACAAAAAAAAAAAAAAAAAAAAAAAACACTTGGTGAAGAAGGAATCTCACTATAAGTGAAAAATTGCAGAGTTTTCTTTTAAATTTTTCTCCCTCCTAAATTCTAATTTTTGACTAATATCCATGTAGGAACTGTGAAGCACAATATTGACACAATTATGTTGTAATGGAAAGCTAGTAATTTGCCCATCCCATGAACATCCCATCAACCAGGCATCAACTGAGAAAACAGGTGATGAAGGGACCTTACTAAGAATAACAACTGTTTTGTTTGACACAGGCTCTCACTGCACAGCCTAGAGTCATCTCAAACTCTCCATAAAGCCCTTAAACTTGAGAATATTCCCTTCCCAAGAACTAGAATTATGGGTGCTTGACACCAATGCCAGGTTTTGTGTATATAAGTGTGTATACCACAGATGTGTGTATATTCATGTGTATGAATGCAGGTGCTTATGTGTCATGGGTGTTGTTGGTCCCAGCCTTCCACTGTGTTTGAGATAAGGTCACTTTGCTTTTGTTCTCTGTTGTGTATGCCCTGCTAAGCTGTCCACAAGCTTCCATGAATTCCCTGTCTACGCATTCCATCTCCCTATAGGAGTGTTAGGACTACAAATGTTCCTGCTATTTGTCCAGTTTTCATAAGAATCCTGGGGGTTCAGACACAAGTCATTCTGCTTGCACTTCACACATTTTACATTCTGAGATATCTTTCCAGCCTCTCCTTTCCCTTTCTAGAGAAGGTCTTGCTAATATTACTCAAGACATTCCAACAGTTCCAGTGGTAAGAAATTTTTGGTTTTTATAACAGTATCTCGCTCTGTAACCCACTTGACTTGCGCTGATACTCCTGCCCAAACCTCCCAGATCCTGGGATTACAGCAGGCACACTATGTACCTAGATTCCTAACCCTAGGGCATCCCTTCTCTATTCTGCCTAATGGCAATTCCATATGGAAATGAGGGAATAAGAAAGTAATGAATACAGTCACTAATCAAAAATAAGTACAAATCTCCAAAGCTTTAAATAAACTATAACAGCTGCCATTTTGTTCTATTATCTTAAAAGTCCTGGGTTTTTTTTGTTTGGTTGGTTGGTTTTTTTTAGATATTACTTTAATACGTAGCTCCCATGTTAATCTGTTAGCTCTACATGTTCCATGTAACCCAGGCTGACCTCAAATTCATGGCAATCCTCCTAATCTTGCTATTAGCTCAAGGTGGCCTTGAATTCATGATCCTTTTCCTCCAGCTGTCTGAAAGGCACACACAACTATAGCTGGCTCAGAAAGAAAACTCTAACAGGAAGTTTCTTTTAAGAGAGCCAAGTGTACAAGTGCATACCTGTGATGCCAGCACTTGGGAGACGAGGGTAAGACAACAGGACTTCATAGCCAGCTTCAGGTACATAGAGTGGTTAAAGCCAGCCTGTGATTCAGAAGACCCTAATTTCAAAAAACTATTATCAAATAAACAAGAATTTTATTTTTCAGTACTATGGACTGGCAAGATGGTTCAGTATGTATGGTAAACACACTGGCAACATAAGCCTGGCAAACTGAGTTCAATCCCCAGAACCCACATGAGAGCAAGAGGAGAAAAACAGATCCATAAAGTTGTCTTCTGACCGCCACATGCACACTGTGGCGTACATACCCACACTGACATAGCAATAAATTTAAAAAGAAGCTGGGCATGGGGGGCACATGTTTAATCACAGCATTTGAAGGCGGAGGCAGGCAAATCTCTATGAGTTCAAGGTCAGCCTGGTCTACAGAGTGAGTTCCCAGACAGCCAGAGAGACCCTGTATCCAAAATCCTAAAAGAAAATCAGAGTAGGAGTCAAGGGTATTTACTATGGGAGAATGCCTGCCTGGGTTTGATAAACAACACAAGAAAAAAAATTCACTTTAAGTTGTCAGTCAGCTCAAACCATGAAGCAAGCCTGTGACCACAGCTATTCAAGAGGCTAAGGCAGGACCACAAGTTCAAGGTGAGCCTAAACTATACATTAAGTTCAAGGCCAGCCAAAAGTAATGAACTGAAATTTAACTTAATAGTAGAATCCATGTGTCAAAAACCTACAAGAAGATAATGCTGTTTCCTACGTGTGGTAATTTAAAAAAAGGTGGTCCAATATCCTAACGGTCAGTGCAATCTTGATTCTACATGACTTTGCTCACACTATTTAATCTCTCAGTGTTATCATTGATATATAGACTGAATCAAGATAATTCTGCATTACTATCTTAAATGAACTATGTATACAAATGGTTCACAAATTGATAAATGTTTTACAAGTGTTCATAGATTCATAAAAGGAATCAGTAATTCACATGTTAATTTTTTTTTAAGTGACCTACATACGGCTGGCTTCAAATCAGACCTGTGTGAAGATGGCTCTCTGAAGAACTGGGAATATTGTATAGTTGCAGTGTGTCCAGCATTCACAAAGATCTGGGCAGAGGGGAAAGGGGTTCTTTCCAGCAACAAATTATATAGCGAAGATCCATCATTTTCTTGAACGTAATCCAAATCCAAAACTGTTTTAAGTAACCAGGTATGATTATATATACCTAAGATGCTAGCACTTGGGAGATAAAAACAGGAAGATCAGCCATTCAAGGTCACCTGCAGCTACACAGCCAGTCTGAGGTCAGCATGGACTACACGGGAGGCCTTATCTCAACAAACAAACAAACAAACAAACAGTGTTGGTGTGAAAGAGAATGCCCACCCTCTACTGTGCTCACAATATTTGAACTCTTGGTCCCTCACTAGAAGAACGGTTGGAGAAGAATTAGGAGGTGGGGATATGTCGGGGGAGGTGTGTAACAGAGGGCAGGCTTTGAGCTTCCAAAAGACGGGAGAGACTCACGTGTGCTCTCTCTCTTGATTACAGATCAAGAGGTGAGCTCTCTCAGGGTTGATGGAATGGCTCAGCAGTTAGAGTACTTGTGCTTGCATAGGACTCAGGTTCAATTCCCAATACCACATGGCAACTCACAACTGTTCCTATCTCCAGTTCCAGGGGATCCAATACTCTATTCTAACCTCAGCAAGCACCAGGCAGCACATGGTGAATAGAGATACACTCAAGCAAAACACTCACACACATAAAAATGAACTAATATTAAAAAAAAAAAAGAGCTCTCAGTTGATCTTTCACTGCCATCATAGACTCCAACCTTCTGAAACCATAAGTCAAATTAACACTTTCTTTTGTAAGTTAGTTTTGGTCATGGTGTTTTTATCAGAAATAAAGTAAATAGCAAACACAAACCTCTAAGCATGATTTTTTTATGTGGCACTAACATAACTTTAAAACTGTAGAAATGCACTGGGGAAATCTGAGGCAATACAATAAAGTGTTTCCTGTATAAGCATTCGGACCTGAGTTTGATCCCAGAATCCATGTGAAAAGCTAGGTATGGTGGTACATGGTTGCAAGCCTCGGCTGCGAAGGCCGAGAAAGCCTGCAACCTGCTGACCAGCCAATCTAACCTACTTGGTTAAGCTTTAGGTCCCAATAAGACCTCATCTCAGAAAACTAGATGGCATCTGAGGAAAGACACAAGTTTGACCTCTAACCTACACATTTGTGAATGCACACATACACACACACACACACACACATATCCCCGTAGCAGCACACACCTTGACTGGCGGTGTAGAACTCGGGGAAGGAGTCAGCACACAGGTCTCTTGGCTGTTGTAAGTAGGGCTATCAGTCAGGTTCAGAAAGAGCTCCTCTTCGTTAGTGAAGTTCCCCTGATTGTCTACTCCTGGAGAGATGCAAATTACGATGGCACTGGTGTTATCTGCTCGAAGCATGCGCTGCCTCCAGCGGCCAAGGGCTCGATTCACAAGCATTTTGGCACAGGATTGTCCATGCTCACCCTACATTTAAAAGAACAAGAAGAAGGAAGAACATTAACTCTCATTCACTTACCAACATGTACATATAAAATTAAAAACCTGGTGGATCTGTGAGATGGCTCAAAGGGTAAAGGTGTCTGCTGCCACATCTGATGCCCTCACGGGAGGAGCAACCAGTTCCCCTTCAAGCTGCTCTCTGACCAACACACACACATAAACACAATAAAACAAAAATACAAAAATGTAAAACAACATTTTCATTAAAAACATTGCTGAGTGTGACCAAATAAGTAAATAAAAGTCAAATTCTCAAATCTTATTCAAAATCTCCATGATCATGTAAAAATAGCACATCTGTAGATTTAAAAAATAAAACACAGTTTTAGAGGTAACATGGTGCTGCAAGCCTTTAATCCAATTTTTGAAGACAGAAACAGGTTTTCTGTGAGTTCAAGGCCAGCCTGGTCTATGTAAGTTCCAGGACAACCAGGTCTATACAAACCCTGCCTCAAAACAATTTAAATAATTTTTAAAAGTCATTAAATAAGAGAAGGTCTTATCTGTGGTTCAATTTGACACTGGTGTGCCAGGTGTGATGATATTAACCTCTACTCTCAGCACTGGGTCTGCTGAAGCGGGAGGATCACTAGCAGCCTGGGATGTGGAGGGTGTGTTTTGATCTCTTTAATCAAGGCCAATTTCTCTAACTCTAAGGAACGTTACAGAGAAGTCTTCTTTAAGAGGAAGCAAATTATTACAAATATAATTTAAAAAATAAGACAGTTAGGTGTGGTAGGAAAAAACACTACAGAGTGGGCTTTCCACCTAAACAGGCTGCTTCTGCCATGTTCCAGTAGTGGCAGCTACTCAGAAACCATAGGAAGATCACTGGTGCCCAAGAACAGAAACCCACTGCCAACACACACAGATAGCCCAGAACATCCTAGTGCTCGCTGTGTAGCCCAGGCTAGCCTGGAACTGGCAGTCCTCCTGCCGCACACCCTGATCACAGGTGTTCACTGCTACACTCAGAGGTGGTTTTTAATGTGGGATATCATGAGCTTTGAGTTAGAGAAACAGCATTTTATGTGCCATAAAAGAAAAATCACTGCCAATTAAGTTATGATACACTGTTTGAAAAAAGGATTCTAACTTCAGTGATGTTAAAGGATAGTCATGCATGATGGTGCACACCTGTAATCCCACCACTTATGAGGTAAAGGCAGGAAGATCAGGAGTTCAAGGCCACCCTCAACCACCTGACTATGAAACCAGATGGGCTTCATGATAGCCTGTCTCACAAAACCCAAACCAACCAACCAAACAAACAAAAAAAAAAAAAAAAAAAAAAAAAAGGTGGAAAGTATGCATCTAAACTGACTGAGGGCAGTATCAGTGTTTACTGCTAAACACTGAGTCCACCCAACTCCTCAGGGCACATGAGTCACACCTGCAGCACTGGCCTTCAGGAGGACACGAAGTGAAGCATTCCTTTGCCTTTCACTTTGTCAGCATATCTGCTTTACTTCCCAGCAAAGCTCCATGGAGAAAAACAATTCCAACTCTTTTCTTTCTTCTTCGAGACAGGTTCTCATTATATAATTCTGGCTGTCCTGGACTCAAGAGATCTGCCTGCCTCTGCTTCCTGGGTGGGGGGATTAAATGTGTGTGCCACCACTGCCCAGCAAGTTATTTTATCTTTGCTCTTATCTGATAATCACTAACTGCAAACACTAAGTCTCTGGGTGATAAAAATGAACTACTCTTAGCTTTAACAAACTCAAAGTTTGATGGGACTGATTTTTATACAGTCCATTTGTTTTTCCAATCAGGTGTTGAGGACTGAACATGAGGCATGATGATGCATGCCTGCAGGAACTCAATCATGCCTCAACTATCAGGAAGGTAAGGCAGGAGGATTAACCCCAAATTTTAGGTCAACCTAAGCAATTCAGGAGAGACTCTGTCTTAATAAAGGGAAAAGGGCAGGAGGGATAGCTCAGAGCTAATGCATGTTAAACTCTGAGTTTAATGCTCAGTGCCAGGAAACAAACACCATGTGTTAATGATCATATTTATAGGAAATATCCAAAGTAGGCAAGTACATAGAAACAGAAAAGCCCAGTGGTTGCAAGGTATGTATGGGAAAAGGAGGAGAGGGGCTAGATCATCCTTAGGTGGACTCACAACTATGGACATGACCGAAGCACTTCAGACAACATCAAACCACTGAGTGCCTTCTCACCATCAAGAATTTCTTCTCCTCCTGGTCTTGGCACATGGAGATGGCATCCTGAGGTGGAATCATATTCCAAAGGCCATCACTTCCCAGGATAATATACTTGTGCTTCTGGGGGTCAAGAGTATGGACACTTGTGTCTGGTTCAGGTGACACCACGAACTTACCACTGAAGAAATCATAGCTCCACAAGTCACCTGGGGGAAGATAGTAGAAGATGTAATAAGTATTACTTGCAAGAGGAGAGGGTCTCACCAGCAGACTAAAGAACAGAATCCCTAGGTCCATTGCCATAGTGCAGAACAGCACTGCAATATTCAAAACCTATGCAAACACACTAGAAACAAGAGAACTCCATCAACATGTTGAAGAACTGGCATGGGGATTTACAGCATACAGCTGCCTTAACCTCAAAGTAATGCTAAAGAAAACTGCAAAATGAACTAAGCAGTCTCAGAATATCCCATGTTTTTTCTCATTTGTGGTTCTGAGATTTTAAGAAGATACATAAGATCATGCATTTATGGAATAGACATAGAAATGAAACTGTCTAGGGGAAACAGGGACTACTGAAAGAGGGAGTGTGAAGAATGAGATAGGAGATCATGGGGACAATACACTCAAAGTAGAGACACACTTAAATAAAAATGATCTTTGGAACCCAGCACCATGTACAATTTATATATCAATAAAAAATTTCTAAATCAAAACTATGCCATGGGGTAGAAATATATATGCAAAGACATAGGCTTGATCCCTAGAACCACAGGTAAATAATTAAGTTTATATTTATTAAATATTTTAAACAACAACAAAAGAATGCTATGCCTTGACTACCACTTCTAACACTATGCTAGAGTTCCTTCTCAGCCCAGTAGGATGATTAAAAATACAGATGAATTGAATAGAAGGAAATTTTTTATGGGTAAGTTCATTGTACAAAGAAAACCAAATAAATTATTAAAATAAAGCTAAGTATAGGAGAGGAGGATTGATTCCAAGTTTGAGCGAGCCACGGCAACTCAGCAGGACCCCACTATGAACTTAAAAAGGACTCACAGTGCAGCTCAGCAGTAGAGTGCTTGCTGGCATATGAGGTCCTGGGTTCAAACCCCAGCACCACAAACAAACAGTTTTGCAAACAAGTTTAACTCAACTGAGAGAAGTCAATATATTTCTATACTATTATAATACATATATTATAAATAGGCTGGCTTTGAACTCAGAGAGATCAGCATGCCTCTGCCTCCCAAGTACTGCAATTAAAGGCACTAAGCCACCATGCCGATAATAAATATTTTTAAAATAAAGCACAGTTGACACCTGCTTTTGAATGGCTATCTTTTTCTCAGCCTACTTCCTCCCTAGGGAATGCCTCTCTCTCTCTGTCTCTTTCTGTCTCTGTCTGTGTGTGTGTGTGTGTGTGTGTGTGTGTGTGTGTGTGTAGCCTTGGCTGTCCTGGACTCACTTTGTAGATGTCTTCATATTCCTTAATTTAAAAAAGTTTAATATAGCTAATATAGATTTAATAGACACTGGACCAGTGAGATGGCTCAGTGCCGAAGGGGGACTGATGCCAAACCTGACAATCTGAGTTTGATCCCTGGGATCCACATAGTGGAAGGATAGAAACTAACTCTCAAAAGTTGTCCTCTGACGTTCACATGTGTGCTGGGGCATTCATGCACATTTACAAATACATAAATACTTTTTTTTTTAAAGAAATGGGCATTAATAAGACAGGAAGAGGGGTTGGAGAGATGGCTCAGTAGTTAAGAACGTACTGGCTGCTCTTCAGAGGATCAGAGTTCAATTCCTAGTATCCACATGGCAGCTCACAACCATCAGTTTTGATCAGATCCCCACCACTCTCTGAAACCCTCTTCTGGCAACTCAGGCCATTGCACCCATGGTACACAGACATGTGCGAAGAAAATACCCATACACATAAACATTTTTAAAAAGAAAAATTTTAAAGCAGACTACAGAAAAGGTACTTAGAAAAAGGGCAGTATATACCCAAGACACAGATGACAGGCTTCTCAATAGAGTTATGTAAAAAGTATTTCAGATGGATTTCAATTTGCTTTGAATTCATTAGTAAAAATCCCTCGAGTCTGAACTTTTAAGTTCATCGTGACTCATACTTATAGGCAGCTCCCTAACAGCATCACAGAATGTCTTCTATAGAGCCTTGGGTACTGGCAGACGCTTGCCTGCTGGACACTCATTTCCCCTTTCCATCAGTAGAGGGTGCTGAAAGAACACCAGAAGTGGTCCTCTGGTTCCAGAGAGCTCTTCTTTGCTTGCTGCTGTAGCACCTGACAGCTAACAAGTCCACATACCAACTGTCAGAAAACCAGCCAACTTCCCCCAAACTGCCATCAACTCTGTGGCTGCCGGCCTTCTCCCTGTGGCTGCCCTACCACAAACATTCCCAATACCTGCTTCAATGATCCAGTCTCAAAACTACAATCAAAATAACCTCGTAAGACATAAATCTTAAAGGCAGTCATGGAGAATAGTTAATGACTATAATAGCAGCCCTTGTGAAGTAGAGGCAGGAGTTTAAGAACAGCTTAACAACCTGTGCCATAGGAGACCCTATCTAAAACAAACCTGCTTATTTTTATATTTAAAAAAAAAGAACAGAAAATGAGTCAATGAGATGATTTGGTGGGTAAAAGCACTTGCCACCAAGCCTGACATCCTGAACTAAATCCCTAGCACCCACGTGGTTGTGGAAGAAAGTCCTGGGAGATGTCCTCTAACCTCAAGAGCACTGTGGCATGTGTGTGCCTACTCTTTACCCCTCATCCACTACATAGGGACAAACACACACACAGTTTTAAAAGATGATAAAAATAAAACCCCAGAGGGATGGTGGGGCCTACACAACTATGTAAATAAATGTATACAGTGAGCCCCTGTCTCTAGAATCAACCCAAGACCTAGGTAATAACGGAGAAGTGTTGTACCACTGTGTATTTTTTCCCTTAGGGTTGTTTTATTTTGTTTTAAGACAAAATTTCATTATGTAGCCCAGACTGGTCTTGAATTCACAGCCTCCTACCTACACTTCTCTAGTAAAAAGGACAGCTGAGATATAAGTAATTAACTGATGACTTGAGGAATGCCTTTCTCCTTCCTTAGCTCATGAGGACAAAGATCTTGTACTTACAAACTTCATACACACAGTACTAAAAAGTATCTGTTCAGAGCCATGGGTATAGTCTAGTGGTTAAGAGAACCTGTCTGGTACGCTGTATGGCCCTGAGTTCTAGCACTGAAAAGAAAAACTATTCATGAATGACAAATCTACTTCCTATGTGGTGGGATAAAGTGTAAGAGGTAAAATCTTGGTCCTTAGGATGTGCTAGGCAAGTAATCTACAACTAAGCTATAGTCCCAGCCCCAAATGAGTTACTTACTGGTTTTCATTGTTTGAGGCAAGTCTCACTGGGATGGCCTCAAAAGCACTACTTAAATGCTGAGATTAGAGGTATGCATCACACCTGCCTCCTGACTGTGAAACTGTTATGGTCAAGGCACACTTAACAGTTTTATTGTATTATGGCTCAGAACTTATCAACTAAAAAAAGGAAAAATTAGTTGGGTGTGTTAGTACACAGCCAAAGAATGAGGCAAGAGGATTTCAGGCAAGATCAGACTATATAGTAAGTCAATGTAAATTCAGGCTAGGCTGTAAAATCAGGGCCAGAGTAGCCTCTATAGCAGCCACTCTCAGCCGTGGGCTGAGATCCCTCTGGGAGTCGCATGACCCTTTCAAAGGGATCACATGTCAGATATCCTGCATATCAGATATTTACATTACAATTCACAACAGTGGCAAAATTAGTTATGAAATAGCAACAAAAATAATTTTATGACCGGGGTCACTACAACATGAGGGACTCTATTACAGGGTCCTAGAATTAGGAAGGTTGAGAACTATTGATTAAAGACATTGCTAAGGTTTTAGGGCTACACAGCAAGACATTGTTTCAAAAATGAACAGAAAGTTGCAGATGTGTTTGGGTTTGGAAGTACACACTTCTAATCTTAGTATTCAGAAACAGAAGCTAAAGAATCATCAAGTAGAGGCTAGATTAAGCTACACAGCGAGACCCTGCCTCAAAACAAACACAATTACAAATATCAAACTAGGACACAATGCTAGGGGGTGGCACACACCTTTAACCCCAGCACTCAGGAGGCAGGTATGGCGGAGCTCTGAGTTTGAGACCACACTGGTCTACAGAGTGAGTCCCATGACAGCCAGTGCTACACAGAAAATTCCTGTCTGGAAAAATTTAGAAGAAGGCGGCTAAAACAGCCCACCCTCTCTGAGGCTCCATTGGCAGTTAGAGGTCGCTGGGAATGGGAGATGTTTTCTTCAGTGATACAGCTGCTGGGAGTTGTCCACACTCCAGTCCCTACATAGCACTTACCCACGCTCATGCAAGCAATCAGCTCTTTAACCTCAGCTTTACTGAGCTATTTCCTCAGCCCAGTATTTTTGGGTTCTGGAGACAGAATCTCACTATGTAGTTCTAGCAAATCAAGAACTCACTGACCCAGCTAGTCTCAAACTTGAAGACTCCTCCTCCCTCTGCTTTCTGAATGCTGTGATTATAGGCATGAGCCAAAACATTATGCTCAAATTAGGACTTACCTGTAACATGTTTGTTTATTTGTTTACTGTTACTGAGGTAGGGTTTCACTAAGCAGTCCCAGCCAACATGGAACTCTTTGTAAACCAGAGGCTGTTCTTGAACTCACAGAGACCTGCCCAACCTACCCAGGTCTCCTGGAATTAAAAGCATGAGCCACTTCACCCAGCCTGTAACATTTCTCTAGCCTCCTTTAATCTAGACTGAGCTCATCCACCCTTAGGCAGAACAGTACATGAAGGATATGATATCCTTCTCAGTACATGACACATGGGAGGCATTTAACATTCAACTATGCCCTATAGTTTAATTTTATTTTCCAGCCTAAAGACCACAATACTTTTAGTACACCTGCGTTTTGAGTGCAACTCTCATGCCTACCTCACCAACTCCAGCCTTTTCGAATATTTTTGAGACAGTGTCTTGTAAGCCAAGACCTTGAATCGGAGTTATTATGTAGCTAAAGATGACCTTGAACTTCTGATCCTTTTGTCTCCACCCCACCCCTGAAGTCCTAGGCACATGTGTGTCAAGGCACCTACTTTACTCAGTACTGGGACAGAACTCTGGGTTTTGTGTATGTTGGGCAGGCGCCCGAGCAGCTAACATAATACTCCTAAAAGTGGCATTTCTGTCACACTGTATAAAGGTTTGTTTTGGTTTTTTTCAACACTGTTTCTTTCAAGGGATTTCCTACTCTAAAGTTATTTCATTTACTTCTTCGTTGCCGACTACTCTCCAACTGCACGGCTTTATTCCATGACAAACAGTCTGTCTACCTGCATTACACACCGGAAACCTACCAAAACACCTGACATCAGGGCACCTCGATACCTACTTAGTGAAAACAAATGGGTATTTTCTCATAGAATATTTTTTTCCTTTTTTAAAATTTTACTTTTATGTGCATTGTTGTTTTGCCTACATGTATGTCTGTGTGAGAGTGTCAGATCCCCTGGAACTGGAGTTACAAACAATTGTGAGCTGCCATGTGGGTGCTAGAAATTGAAATGGGGTCCTTTGGAAGAGCAGCTAGTGCTCTTAACTGCTGAGCCATCTCTCCAGCCCCAAAAATCTTCTTTAGAAAACCTAACCCTATGTAGCATAGCCAAAGCGGGTATTTCATTAGCTGTAATTCTCTATATGTGCTGACTCATACCTCTAATCCCAGCCAGTTGGGAGGCTGAGATAGGAAGATCATTGTGAGGACAAGGACACACAGGGTCATACGATGATATCAGGCCAGCCTTGGTTATAATGAGACCTTCTCAAAATAAAACCACACAAGGATATTTTTCCCATGGAGTCCCTCCTACTCTCAGGAGTTCTCCCTCAATTTTCCTTAATAAATCTATGTTCACTCTGTCGAAAAATAAATAAGTAGGAGCTGGAGAAATGGCTCAGCGGTTAAGAGCATTGTCTGCTCTTCCAGAGGTCCTGAGTCCAATTCCCAGCAACCACATGGTGACTCACAACCATCTATAACATGATCTAAGGCCCTCTTCTAGCATGCAGGTATACATACAGAGTACTCATATACATAAAATAAATAAACAAACAAATAAGTAAATAAATAAGTGAAATGAAATGAAAACCACGCTTAACAAAACAAAAAAATTCTAGTCTTTATTCTAAAACCAGAAGACTAGGAAGAAACTTTTTATTTTGGCATGGATTACTTATTTTGCTGAGAGAGAAAAAAAAAAAAAACCCTCTGAAGCCTCAGAATACTAAGGGCTGACAGAATACTAAGGGCTCAGAATACTAAGCGAAAAAAGAATAATGAAAAATGGGTTAATCACAGTAATAAGCTAGTCAGGCATGCAGTTATATATGTATCTGAGTGAGTGTTGACAAACATACAGATCTCTGAGTATCCCTAAGTACAGATGAAAATTAGCAACATAAATCATAAACAAAGAACAAATGGTGCTGAAACATACACTCTTCCCTCAGTTTCCCCATCTCTAATCTCACCATGCACAGCCTCACCTCTCCTTTTATTCAACCACTGTATAGTGCTGAAAATATCATATGAATTTACCAAACACAAGCCCATCTTACCAAGTGCTCTTGCTACAGCCAGGAAAGGGATCTGGTCAATGACTGTGCTCCTTCGAACAGGTCCACTGTGAGTGAGCCGAGGTCTTTTCCAAACCACACGATTCACTCCAGACTTGTTCATCACACTAAAAAGTGAACAGAGTTCATAATTAGTCTAAATGATTACAATATAACTAATCCTGATATGTTAGGAATTAATGAGATTATGTTATCACAAAATAATGATATATGTTCGAGTACAAAAATATAATAAGCCAAGGTTCTTGCTATAAAAAGACAGACAAAACAGGGAAAGTTTTACATGAAAGGAATTTGACTACAGTAGGCCAAACAGAACCAACTGCAAATAATATGAAAATGAAGAGACAGAACAAAGAAAAGCACAGGATGACAGGACTTAAATAATGCAAGGTGGAAAAGTGGCTAGATAAATGGACAGCATTTACATAAGTAAAAGGGTTTTCCAGTTCCTTTGCAGGATGAGGGAAACAGACAAATGTCAGCTACAATATTTCTGATCTGAAGATTAACAGGAGTTAGGCATGGTGAGTCAGACCTGCAATCCCTTCACAGGGTGTGGCAGGAGGCTCAACACTGCTCAAACCACAGATTCTATAGATTTAGATGTTTCTATAATTTAAGTATGATGCGAGACCTGGGAAACACAACTGCTTTATAGATACATATCTGGGAGTTACAGGGTGGCGAAACCCTCCTCCAACTTTAACAAAAAAGCAATGCAAATCTTTAATCAGTATATAAAAGAGTTAGTTACCTCAGAGCACCTAAAATTTTTTAAGTATGGTTAATTTTTTGGAAAAAATTTAAGTATAGAGTTGGTTGCTCATTCTGTGCTTGGTGTAACTGAAGAGATTTACTTAAAAGAAAACTCTTATTTCAAATTAATCATGGTTTCTCTGTGTTGTCCTCTGAGACACACTGAGACACACACACACACACACAAACAGTTTCTCTGATTTTTTTTTTTTTAAATGTCAATAAAAGGACTAGAGAGCTAGCTGAGTCTGTAAAGTGCCTGCTATGAAAACAGGAAAACCTGAGTTCTATCCTCAGGAACAAAATAAAGCACGGCATGCTGCCACTGGCGGCACAGTTACAATGAATACAGTGCTGGGGAGGCAGACAGAAGGATCTCTGGAGCCTGCTGGCCATTTAGCTTATACAAGTCAGCAAGGCCAGGCCACAGTGAGAGAGCATCTCAAAAGCCAGGTAAACAAACCAGAGATGGTGGTGTGGGTGCCTGGAGTCCCACCTACTCCAGAGACCGGGCATGAAGATCATGAAATTTGAGGTTACCTGGACAATATAATGAGAACCCCATCTCCACATATAATCAAGGGAAAGGGGCCAGCAAAATGGCTCTGGGGTAAAAGTGCTTGCCGTCAAACCTGATGACCGAAGTTCAATCCACAAGGCCCACACATTAGAAAGAAAAGAGCTGGTTCCTACAAGGTGTTCTCTAACCTCTATGCATGTACACACACACACACACACACACACACACACAAATAAATGTAATAACAAATTAAAAGTTGACAAAATATACAAACCATTTAATATGACTTTCCCCACCCCATTGCAGAAAAGTGAACACAGAGCCTTGAGCATGTTAGGTACCCACCTGATTTGCCTCTAGCCCAACGTACAGATTTGCCAGCTAGTTTCACTATTAATAAGAAATCTGACATACTGGTATGTGCCCCTTTATTAGTTTACTCTATTGACTTTGAGTAGCATGACTTTATCCCCAAATGAGCACTAACCCGATCTGCACTGAGAATCAATTAGCTTCACAACCTAGAAAACTAGTTTAGGGATTCAGCTCAGTTCTAGAGCACTTGGCTAGCATACATGGTTCAACATCCAGTACTACAGAAGGGGCAAAAAAGGAAGAAAACCCTGAAGAAAGGCTATAGTAGTAGTGATGAGAGAATGCACGGAAGCACTTGACTGTACAAGCCTGTCACCCTAAACTCAGATCTCCAGGACTTGTGTAAAAGCAAGATATAAACGCAGGGACATCTGTAATCCCAGCACTCTTACAAGGAGATAGAAGAGAAACACGGGAGCATCTGTGGAAGCTTTCTGATCACCTAGCATGGTGAAGTTATTCGGCAGAAAAACAGCAAAAGAACCCTTTCTCAAACAAGGTGGAAGGCAGGGACTAATGCCCTAGCTGTCCTCTGACCCCACACACTTCCCATGCCACACACTCCCACACAAGATTCAAAGGAAGAAAGTTAAGTGGAAGATAAGTTCACCTAAAGAGGACAAGCAACAATAAGGCCAAACCTAGAGATCAAGCAACAGCGGGAGATGTTTGTAACCACAATGCTGATAAACACTGTTTTATTAAACTTCAGAAGTCACATATGGCCAGTGGTCAGCACTGATACAGCGACAGAAGTGTTGGGCACGGTGGCGCACACCTGTAATCCCAGCACTTGGGAGGCAGAGGCAGGCAGAGCTCTGTAGGCAGGCTTTGTAGGCCAACCTGGTCTACAAAGCAAAAGGCTATACAGAGAAGCCCTGTCTCAAAAAAAAAAAAAAAAAAAAAAAAAAAAAAAAAGTCAGTCTAGAGCTGTAAATGTCAATTTAGAGCAGAATTCCAAAAAGTCCCTAATTCACCATACTTTTGGAGAATAACTTCAACTTTCAGTTCTAAAAATAACAAGAGTTAGAAGACCAAAGGCAGTCATTTTCTTATGTGTCTTCAAAGCTGGAGCTCAAATCAGGGAGAACTGGCCATTCACAAGATCATGGAACAGGAGAAATACACTGAGAATGGATGCCAACATTCACTCTTGAAACCCTCTCAAAGCCCAAGGATTCTTTCTAAAGGACTGCACCTGACAAGGCGAGCCTCTGGATAGAAGCAGTTCCAGAAGCTGTCTCCAATATAAATGTGCTAAGAGTTCTCTTGATACTTCACTGACAAGGATATTATGGTCTTTGTGTGTCTGAGAAACAAGACAAATAACAGTACTGTTTAAGAAAAAAAGTCTAAACCCAAAGCAATGTTATAAGACATTGCTTTTCCTACACACCCTGCTGTTGTTCTGTATTAAAAGGCAAATGGGAAGGAACAGCCTGACATGCAGAGAGCTGACTGTGCATCAACAGAAGGCTGCAAAAACAAGAACGCTGGCCAACTGTTTTGGTCGGGATGGAGGGAAGACAGGAAATAACTTATGAAAAATGGCTCAATTTTTGCAAAAAAGACACCTGCTCCCAAATGGCAAAGAGCATGTGTCCAACTGACCAGATGCTATTTTTAAGTGAAAAGGAAAAACCCATAAACTCTTTAAGTGCTATTAAAAATAAAAAAAGGAAAAATAAATCAAAGCAATATAACTTTAAATATTCAAGTTTTAAAATAATAAGAAAATAATCGAGAAAAAATATTTTTCTTTAAAAATAGAATGAAAACAGATCAGGCCCAATATTAAAAATATATAGCAAAGGACTAGTGACACAGCTGGGCAGTGGTGGCAAATTTGCAAGACAGAGGCAGGTGGATCTCTGTGAATTTGAAGCCAGCCTGTCTGCAGAGTGAGCTCTAGGACAGCCAAGGCAACACAGAAAAACCCTGTCTCAAAACACAAGCAAACAAACAAAAACTAGAGACACTACTAAATGGCAGATTTGCTTAGCATGTACAAGGACCTGGGTCTGATCTCCAAAAATGTCAAGAGATGAAATAATGTCCCAATTTAAAAGATTATGAGGGCCAGATATAGTAGCACATGCCTTTAATCCCAGCAATCAGGAAGCAAAGACAGACAGACAATCTCTGCGAGATCAAGGCCAATCTTGTCTACAGACAGAGCTACATAGTGAGACCCTGTCTCAATATAAACAAACAAACAAACAAATAAATAAATAAAAGGTTATGGGAACTGGGGATAACAACAAAAGCAGATGAGTGCTTGCTTAGAATGCGTGGACTCTCAATTCAATCCCAAGTAGCACTCGGTGAGCACACACACATTCAAAGAGAGAAAATAGCAAATGAAAGACAAAATAAACAAACAAGGAAAAAACCCAAGTATATGTACAATTATCTCTCATATGATTAAATAGACTATAGCCTGAAAGCAGATTCATTTAAAATTGTAGGTTATAGAACAAAAATAATAAAACTATCTAAAACAGCAATTTCAAGGACTAAGGAAATATTTTTTTAATATTTTATTTATTATATATACATTGTTCTATCTGCATGTACACCTGCATGCCAGAGGCACCAGATCTCACTATAGATGGTGGTGAGCCACCATGTGGTTGCTGGGAATTGAACTCAGAGCCTCTGGAAAAGCAGCCAGTGCTCTTAACCTCTGAGCCATCTCTCCAGCCTGACTAAGGAAATCTTAAAAGCAATCCTTAGGATTCCCCGGAGTGCCTTTGTAGCCACCAACATGACAACTCAGGAACTTTTTTTGATACAGGGTATTACTATGTGACCTTGGCTGGCGGAGAACTTGCCTTGTAGACAAGGTTGGCTTCCAAGCTGTAGCAGTCTCCCTGCCTCTGCTCCCAAATGCTGGGATTACAGGCACATGCCACCACACCTTGATTCACAGCTAAATTTTCAATAAACAAGGCCATGAAATTTTCCTCAGATAAATGGGGTTTGTTTGAGAAGGGTCTCACTCTGTAAGTCAGGCCTGCCCGACACTTACTATGTAACTTAGGCTGGCTACCAACTCATGACAACCCTGCTTTACCCTACAGAATGCTGGAATAGCAGGCCTAAGCCCCAATACTCAACAGTCAGTAAGTTTCCTGTGCCCCAGGAATTCAACATCTAACAAGACTGTAACTACAGGGCTAGACTGTCCGCTCAGCACTGACCAGCATTTACTGCTCTTACAGAGAACCCAAGTTCCAGTCACAGCAGCCTCACTGGTGACTCACAATCACCTCTAACTCCAGGTCCAGGGGACCCAATGGCCTCTTCTAGACTCCATAGTCACTTGCATATACGTGGCATATGTTCAAACACATACATATATACACATAAATAATAAAGGCCATAACTATCTGGTCTGTACACAAGCTAAACTGCACACATGTCAGAAGCCATCGCTGTGTTTGCAAATAGAAATGTAGAGTCTATACAAAGTCTCTAGCCAGATGAAGCTCCATCCATGGTCACTTTACAGTAAGCAATGCCATCCTACAACAGAGCTGACATGTGTTTACCTTAACCAGAAAAGGTACTGGGGAAGATAAACTCCAGGCCATCTTTTCACAACATAAAGAGCGTAACCCCGGGCAGCCTCCTAATCAGGAACAGGTGTGTAACTGTCCAAGCAGTTACTGCTGCCTTATGGAAAAACTTAACCCGTGTCTCTACTACATTGCTTAGATTTTTTTTTTTTTGAAATTCCAGTTTAAGATTAAAATCTAAAAGGTGAAGCCATGTACACATTAAAAAAGTCTCTCTCAAAATGTAGTCTGGTGATTCCTCTAGAAATGTCAAAGCTTTCTAAGCAGGTGTGCAGGGTCAGCCGTTCGCATTATGAGAGGGTCATGTGTCTACAGGTAGTTTGTAAGTGGTGGAATGACTGGCTGTGTTACAGAATCCCAGAAATAAGTGGTTGATGATAAATTCTACAAAATGATACTACAAAATCTTGTATAGGGGTTTCTATAAGTATAATAGTCTAGAAAGTACAAAACTATGACAGTGAGCAGGTCAGTGGTTACCAAGGGGAGAGGAATGGAGACAAAACAGGCAGAGTGCACTGGTGATATTTATTTTTGTTTTGAAAAAGTATCTCTATTACATGGCTCAGGCTAGCCTGGAACTTGATATGCTGCCCAAGATGGCTTCAAACTTATAGGTACACACCCTCATGGCTGGTAATGCATAATAAAACTACTTTCCAGATAATAAAGTTACCCTTCCCTGGCACGTACTTTAATCCAACTACTTGGAAGGCAGAGGTAGGAGAACTTCCTCTCTGTGAGTTTGAGGCCAACCCTGTCCACATAGTGTCTCAAAAAGAAATATATTAAAATGCATGGGTGTGTAGCTACTGCAAACAAGGTAACATATCATGACAGATTAAAGACAGAAGATGTGAGACTAGCTGTAACTTATAACACTATAGAGACCTGCAAAAACGAAAACAGTGCCATTCCTGTCACTCAGCGTTTTATCTCGCTGTACTTACACACAGTAAGACTTAAAAACAAGAGCACCTTTTTAAAAATCGAGGATTATAATAAAGATAAACAGTAAAAATAATATCTTCAAGGCACATGACAAAGACTGTTCTACTCTGCCCAGATTCTGAAGATCATTTGTCAGTATTTGAAGCTTCCGATAAAATCCTACCTATTGTTACCTCAGATACTTCTCTTTAGAGCCATCTTCAGAAATAAAGCAATTTTTAAAAATAACGTAAATATGAATATATTGTTTCTGTAACAAGCAAATGAGAACTCATAATACTAGGAAGTTAAGTGCTTTAAAAAGGAGAAGGGAAGTCAAGCACGGTTGCCCCATGCCTATAATCCCAGCAAAGCACTGAGAGGAAGATGCAGGAAGATCAAGAGTTCCAGGCTCAGCTATGTAAGATTCTGTCTAAAAAAAAAAAAAAGAGAGAGAGAGAGAGAGAGGGAGGCAGGGGGAGGGTGCATGTTTAATCCCAGCACCGGGGAGAGAGAGGGAGGCAGGGGGAAGGATGCATGTTTAATCCCAGCACTGGGGAGCCCAGCACAGAGGATCACAAGTTGTGGACTGGCATGGGCTACACAGTGACTTGGATGCCAGGCTGGCCTACATAACAAAAGACAGAGTGGACACAGCTAGCTAACAGAACCAAAATAAGAGAGACAAAACAAACGGTTACCTCCCACCAAGTCCTTCAATTCTTTCTCTTTCCTTGGGAAGTTCTGGCTTGTGGTCTTGCGTCACCTCCACAGCTCTAACAAAATCATCCTTTGGGTCATCCTGAATTCCAAGGACCACCCCAGAATCACCTACATGAGCTACATACATCTTCATGCCCCGTATGATAACCACACTGGCAGTTGTCCCGGACGTGCTGGGAAGACCTGTCATAGTCTTTGGCCATTCTGCTGTAATAAAAAAAGAAAATATTTTATAGTTCACTTCTCCAGGTATACACATTAGCATGGTTATCAGAATATAAAAAGCAACATATCTTGAAGTAGCATGTTAACACTTGAGTTTGTACAGCAAAAAGTTTAAGAAAAACATCTTGAACTAGAGATGTAGCTCAGGAGTGGAACACCTACCTAATATTCTCAAGATCCTAGATTCAATTACTATACAGAATGAACAAAAGGGAGGGAGAGAGGAAGGAAGGGAGGGAAGGAGAAAGAGAAGGAGAGAGGGACAGAGGAACAGAGGGAGAGGGAGGGAAGGAAGGAGGAAGGGAGGGAAGGAGGGAATGAGGGAGGATTTTAGAAACTACCTGTCTTGAGATAGGATTTCTATTGCTGTGATAAAACATCATGACTAAAACCAACATGAGGAGGAAAGAAAAGGGTTTATTTCATCTTACACTTCCACATCATATTCTATCATCAAAGTCAGGGCAGAAACTCAAGTCAGGAACCCGGAGGTAAGAACTGATGCAGAGACCATGGGCGAGTCTTATAGGCTTCCTCCTCACAGCTTTCTCATCCTTTTTTATAGAACCCAGGACTACCAGTCCAAGGGTGGCACTGCCTACAGTGAACTGGGTATTCCTATATCAATCAATCAAGAAAATTCACCACACACTTGCCCACAGAGCAATCTGGTCAAGTATTTTCTCATCTGAGTTCCCTCTTCCAAAATGAGTCTATTCTGTGTCAAGCTGACAAACTAATTCGCACATTACTGATGGATAAATACATTTATAAATAATATAATAAAACTGTAAACCAATACTGAGAAAAAATTAGAGAACAGATTGTCTACTTCTAAGGATATATTAAGTTTTGTTTTCTTTGCTAGGAACAAAACCCAAGGCTTCCTACATGCCGTGCAAGTACTCTATTCTCCAACTAAGCAACAACCCCAGCTCTGCAGGACAATAGAAATACCACTTTGTGAAAACTTAGCACTCATATCTTTCCAGAAATAACCACTTAGTTTTATTTTTAAACAACTTTCAAATATTCAAATTTTAATTTTAATTTATTTAGTTATTTGAAACAGGGTATCACTATGTAGCTCTGGCTGGCTTGGAACTTGCTATGCAGACCATGCTAGCCTAATCTCAAACTCAGAAACCTGCCTGCCTTTGCCTCCCATACTTTTATTTGTGTGTGCTTGCATGTGAGTCTGCACATGTGATGGGCTATTATGCGCACATGTGTGCACAACCCTAACGGTCACAAAAGGCCAGCAGATTCCCTGGCGCTGGAGTTGCAGGGAGTTCTTAGTCTGCTAATGTAGACGCTGGAAACTGAAGCCGGGTCTTCTGAAAGAGCAGTACATGCTCTCAGCAGCTGACCCTTTTCTCCACCCAACTAACACTTACTGACACCATGTACAAGGTTCTATACAAAGAAGCTTGCACCTATTACTTCAAACAATATTTACAAGGCAGGCAAGGTGGTGCATGCCTGTAATTCCAGCACTCAGGGAGACAGAGGCAGGCAGACCTCTATGAGTTCAAAGCCAGCCAGGTCTACAAAATGACTCCCAGACAGCCAAGGCTACACAGAGAAACACTGTCTCAAAATAAATAAATAAATAACAGTAAACCTGTGAGATATAAAAATATCCCACAACCAGGCAGAGATGGCACACACCTGTAATCCCAGCACTCAAAAGGCAGAGGCAGGCAAATATCTGAGTACAAGGCCAGCCTGATCTACAAAGTAAGTTCCAGGATAGCCAAGGCTACCTAGAGAAACCCTGTCTTAAAAACAAACCAAAAAATTATTCCTATTATTTCATCTTACAAATGAAGAAATGAATACTTTGAATGGTTAAGAAGTTTGCTTCAGATAATTCAAATATTATATAATAGAATGCTCAGATCAATTCCAAACCATACACTAATTAAATTCAGTGGCAGTCAGTAATTCTGTAATACTAAACTATCACTGTATTCATGATGACAGATTGAATCACACTCACTCACATAGTCTGCCCACCAAAACTCTACTGAAAGGACAAAATATAAAAATAGCCATAGCAAACATGAAGCAAAGGAAAAGGTCACAAGCAAATATGAGGAATTCCTTTAAGTTTGAGCAAACAGGGTTAAACTAAGGATAAGTGCAGGAGGCAGTCATCTGATACCCAAGATTAGTTAATAGGAAGGAATAATTTGGTTCCCCTTCTTAATTGAGTTCAAGAAACAATAGTGAAGACTGAAGATAATGCATGTTAAACCGAGGCTGGAGTGATGACTCAGCAGTGAGGAGCACTTGCTGTTCTATCATGAGGATCCCAGCACCCATACCTGTAATTCCAGCCCTAAGGAATCCAACACCTTCTTCTGGCTCCCTGTGCACCCACAAGATTACACAGTAAACTACCAGGAACAGAGTAACACAATACTTCACAAGATGGAAGAGGCTATATACAATGTTCCTACAACTCAAGTCAGTCAGACAGGCCACCAAAAGGAAAAAATAAAAAATAAAACAATATGCCTAAATAGGCCTTGAACCATAGAAAAACTCAAACAGAAAAACACGCAAAGGCATTCAATTTTTCTTCAGTCATCTGGTAAATAGTAATTAAAAACCGCAAGATAACACTGCATGAGTACAAATGCTTAAAGTATGACATAGCAAATGTGGTTAGAAAGTTGGAGCAATACAGATTCTAATCTACCACTTCTGATAAGAGCAGAGTGTAAACTGGCACACTGGGGAACATTTGGGTATCCTGTGCAAGAAGTGAAGACATAACCTTCAACAACTCCATTAATACACCATGTTACTGCAAAAATACAAACAGAAACAAACGGCCAAAGCAACACCATTCATGAGAGCTAAAACTAAACATCAATCCTCATGTCCCTTGGACTACACACAACACATAAGAATCTCACAAACATATGAGATAAAAGAAGATATACAGTGAGTTACCAAAATATACGGTGTTTCAATAGGTCAAAAGTAACTGCTAAGAAAAATAAGCAAGCAGCACAGAACTAAGGTTGAAGTAACGGTTACTCCTTGGAAGTAGATAGAAACATGAAGCCATAGTAACAGAAAACTGTAACTCCAGCTACTAGGGAGGCTGAAGTAGTAGAAGGATTAATAGTACAAGGCAAGCTTGGGCAACTTCATAAGACTATCTCAAGAAAATAAAAATAAAAATTTACCTAACATACACCAACTTCTATATTCGATACCCAGCAACACATATGAACACACAAATAAGACCAGCATGGATATACATCTATAATACAGGCAATGTTCTCTTCTCTATGTAGATAGTATTTACATTTATTCACTACTGACACTCAGACAACTGTGATGGCAGACATGTAGTCCCAGGACCAGGGAGGTAGAGGCAAAAGAGTTGTTGTGTTCAAGACCAGCCTGGTCTACATATCTATCATGTTCTAAGCTAGCCAGAGGTACACAGCAAGACACTGTGTGTTAAAACAAAAACAAAAACAACAAACAAGCAAACAACAACAAAAGACAAATTCAGGGCAAAAATTTACTAAAGGCTACAAGTAATTGAGTCATATACAAAATTCACCTAAAATAAAATGACATTGGAAGGGATGGCAAATAAGAGAACATTCAAAGCCACAATATTATTTAAATCAGATTTCTGAACCTGTCTTGATAGTGCATACCTGTAATATCAGCACTTGGGAGGTAGAGGGAGGAGGATCAAGAGTTCAAGGTTATCCTCAGCTACAAACAGAATTCCAGGGCACATGACCCTCTAAGTCAAAAAAGAAAATTTAAAGTCCAGTGTAACAGTGCATGCCTTTAGTCTGGAAGGCAAAGGCAGGTGGATCTCTGGTCTACATAGTGAGTACCAGGTCAGCCAGAGCTATGTAGAGACCATGTCTCATGAGTTCAAGGCCAGTCTGGTCTACAAAGCAAGTCTAGGACAGCCAAGCCTACACAGAGAAACCCTGTCTCAAAAAAACAAAAGGAAAAACAAGGAAATCATGAAATTTGCAGGTAAATGGTGGTATCTGGAAAAGATCATCCTGAGTGAGCTGTCCCAGAAGCAGAAAGACGTACACGGTACATATAAATCACTCATATAGACATATAATATAGGATAAACCTACTAAAATCTGTACACCTAAAGAAACTAATCAAGAGGGAGGACTCTTGCTAAAATGCTCAATTCCTATCCAGAAAGGCAACGAGGGTGGACATCAGAAGAAGGAGAAAAGAGGGAACAAGTCAGGAGCCTGACACAGAGGACCTCTGAAAATCTCTGCCCTGCAGACTATCAATGCAGATACTGAGTCTTATGGGCAATCTTTGGGCAGAGTGCAAGGAATCTTAGGAAAGAGGTGGGAAACAGTATGATCTGGAGAGGACAGGAACTCCACAAGGAGAGCAACAGAACCAAAAAATCTGAGCACAGGGGTCTTTCCTGAGATTGATACTCCAAACAAGGACTGTGCATGGAGATAACCTAAGACCCCTGCACAGATGTAGCCCATGGCAGTTCAGTATCCAAGTGGGTTCCACTGTAATAGGAACAGGGACTGCCTCTGACATGAACTGATTGGCCTGCTCTTTAATTACCTCCCCCTGAGGGGGAAGCAGCATTACCAGGCCACAGAAGACAATGCAGCCACTTCTGATGAGACCTAATTGACTAGGATCAGAAGGAAGGAGAAGAAGACCTCCCCTATCAGTGAACTTGGGGAGGGGCATGCATGCAGAGGGTGGAGGAAGGGAGGGATTGGAACAGGAGGAGGGAAGGAACCACAGGGGAGGTACAAAGTGAATAAAGTGTAATTAATAAAGAAAAAAAAAAAAAAAAAGGAGGGGCTGGGAGATGGCTCAGAGGTTAAGAGCACTGGCTGCTCTTCCAGAATTCTTGAGTTCAATTCCCAGCAACCAAACGTTGGCTAATTTGGCTCCCATTTATACAGGGGTCTGATGCCCTCTTCTGGCATATAGGTGCACTCACCTACATAAAATAAATAAATAAATCTTTAAAAAAAATAAAGGAAGAAAAAAAGAAAAGGAAAATTTAAAAAGATGGCTTGCAAGCAAAGGTCCTTGGCCCCAAGTCTCTAGAATCTACAAGGCTGAGAACCAGCTCCCACAAACTACCCTCTGAACTTCACAAGCTGCTGTACCACATGTGTTTACACACATATTCAAAATAAATACACAGATAAATGTAAAGAGACCATGTCTCATGAGTTCAAGGCCAGCCTGGTTTACAAAGCAAGTCTAGGACAGTCAAGCCTACACAGAGAAACCCTGTCCAAAAAACCAAAAGGAAAAACAAGGAAATCATGAAATTTGCAGGTAAATGGTGGGATCTGGAAAAGATCATCCTGAGTGAGCTATCCCAGAAGCAGAAAGACGTACACTGTATATTGTACATATGTTGGTCAAAAGCAAATTGTATAAACAAACAGATATTCTGCAATGGACTGAAAATAATGAAATTCACTTGAAACGCCACCTTTACCATGCTGCAGTCTGCCTCAGATACAGTTCTGAATTTAAACTACTAATCTATTTATAGAATTTAATAACTCAGCTAAAGCAATGCTCGACTTGTTCTTCTGTAATATTCTCTTACATGTCTCCCAAATGAACCTATAATCTTATTTCTTAGTGTTTTGTGGGGAGTTGTTTTCAAAGATAGGGTGTCTCACTGTGTTCCCAGGCTAGAGGAAACCCACGATAGTTCTGACTCATCCTACTAAATGTAACAGGATCATGGGTTAGGCACCACTGTACCAGACCCAGAATAAACATACAACATTTCTAGCTTCAAAACTATCTGGGTGGCTAAGACAGGAGGATCACTGGAGTCAAGTTCAAGACCATGTTACATTGTGCTGATCAAGTGTGTGCACTTGCATAGAACCCTGCCCTTAAGTTTGTGTATCACAGAAACAGGCCATGGTGGCGGCGGGGGGGGGGGGGGGGGGGAGATGCTGTTGTTTTAGTTTATTACCCAGACTGGGAACAAGCATCAAATCCTCTTGCCTCAACTGCACTAGAACAAACTGGAATTTCAGTCTTAACTTGTACCAGGTTAAGACTCTGTGGCTCTCTTCCTATTTTTTAATGTTTGTTTCGGTGGCGAGCACCTCCAGTCTCTTTTTTGTCTTCTAAAGATTTTTTTTCATATGTATGTGTGAGTGACTGAGCAGGCCAGAAGAGGGCATTGGATCCCTTGGAACTTTAGTCACAGGCTGTTGCAAGCTACCATGAGGTTCTGGGAAGCAAACCTGGGTCTTCTGGAAGAGCACTGATTAGCTATGCAACTCAGACTGGCCCTGAACTCACAGGAATCCTACTGTCTCAGCCTCTGGAGTACTGGGATTACATTCCTGAGCTACCTTGCTCAGTCTTCTAAAATAATAGTATTTGAGCTTGGAGTGGTGGCATATACCTGTGACAAGAAAATCAGAGGTTCAAGGAGAGACTAGGCTACATGAAATGGATAAAAGGAAGGGAGGGAAGGGAAGAGAAAAAATTTAATAAAGAAAAATTTATAAATACTTGGGGCACATATTATATACATGCTGGCAATATATTCATTTAACTCACAGGAAATGGACAGTACTATCACAGCTCTTCCTTACATATAAGGACACTCTGGCACAATGGTCTTATGCTAGGTCGCAGTATAAGTAAGAAAAGCTTGGATTCAAAGCAAGCCAAAAATACCCTCCTGGCTCTTGCCACATTAGTAAGTTTATTACAGAAGCATAGGCTGTGTCTATACACGGGGGCATGGTTACAATAAAAGCAATAGGTAATTACAGCACCTAATTCCTACAACAGGAAGACTCTCATTCTTCACCATTAATCTTTAACTGGTTTCTGTTGCTATAACAAATACTTAAGACTGGGTAACTGATTATTCTGTTTCATTTTGAGATATGTTACTCTTTACCCCAAGTTGGCTCAAACTCGCAGTGACCACTATGCTAGGATTACGGGCATGCACCACCACACCCAGCCACACAATAGCTACCTAAAACATAAAGTCATTTAAAAATTTTAAACTACTGCTCTGTTTGATAACTTGAGATGTTTGTCCGGTTTTCAACTGTTATGTTTTTCCTTTGGAGGTAAGTATTTTGGGGGGAAGGTATAGGAGATAATGAAAATAAGCTTGTATAAGCTATTATCACTCTGAAACTTGTGAATATGGCACTATTTAGAAGGGGGTCTTTGCAGATGTTAAGTAGGTTAGGATTCTTAAAAAGAGATCATCCTGGATTAGAGTGAGCACTAACTGAAAAAAACAATGTCCTTAGAAGAGAGAAGGGAAGACAATGCAGAGAAGGAAACAGAAAAGGAAGAGTCTTCAAGGCAAGAAAAGGCAAAGAACCGCTGGCCGTCAGCAGAGGCAGGTGTAGATGACTCTCTGTAAGAAATCCACTCTCTTATCTCCTTCATTTCCAACTTCTGGCATCCAAAGACGTGAAAGCTTAAGTTTCTACTGTTTCAAGCCATCCATTTATTAGTTATTTGATACAGCATTCACTGATGTGTTTTTTTACATTTATTTGTTTGTGAGTTTGTTTGTTTTGTGGGCAAGAAGAAACAAGAGCCAGAGCTTACAGGAGATCTGAAGATAACTTGAGGGAATTAGCTCTCTCATTCCACCAAGTATATTCTAGGGATCAAACTCAGATAATCAGGTTTTCCAGCAAGTGTCTCTATCCACTGAGTGGCCCAATGCACAATAGATTTGTATGTCTAGCAGTGTGCATAGGTACTAACATGCAGTACACAGGCACACATGTACACCTGTACACATGTAGGAGGCCAGGACCAGTCCCTAACAGCCTAGGGGACTGCTGTTAACAATTCCCCTGCTTTCCTCTCCAGCAGGGTGCACCTGTTCCGCAGGTGAACATGCTTTCTGCCAACCCTGACAACCTCAACTTTTATTTCAGGACTCACACAACGGAACAAGAACCGATTCCAACAAACGCTCCTCTCTGACCTATGCCCACAGTGTGTTTATTAGAAAATATAAAGAAGCTGATTTATTTCATCATTATACTGGACAGGAATTCAACTAACTTCAACTACCTGTTGAGCAGCCACTTTACTTCATGTGCTATATGGGCAACCCTTAAGGATCTTACTAAGGCAACTGCCTTTAGAGCCAAAAACCTCAAGATTCAGCTAACAGGCAGGCATGATTTTTCAAACAGCTACTTTATTTAAAGTTCTTAAACTCCTTTTCCTCCCTTCCAACCCTCTTTGAGCTGTAGACCTCTTTTATCTACTTCCTGCTCATTATGGGTTCTTTGGGATCTATCAAACTCAGTTGTTAGGATACCAGCAATCTAGCAAAGCAGCAGCAGCAACACACATCAGCTGAAGCGGAACCATTCAGTAGATACTAGACTCTAGCCAAATGGCACAAGTCCACTGAGACAGCGAAACTCTGCCAAAGCAAAGACTAGCAAAAGATACAAACTGTAGCAATGCAAAAGCGTAGACACATGGTCTGTAGGCATCTATTTAACCCTTTTCAAAGTCCACACGAGGATGTTTTTCACCTTACAAAAACAACGCTCCTCAAATGAGGTAGCTTTCAGCTGACCAACATGGCAAGCCCTCAGAGGAACTGTTTTAAGAGGGGGCTGTTTTGCACAGGGGGAAAACATTCCCACATTCCACACTTGAAACCAAAATTAAAAAGATTCACATGACACAACTGAGCTTTAAAAAAGAACCAGAAACTTGCACTTCACATGAAGTGCATGTTTCACATGCTGGTCTCTCAGTGGTCGATATGCTCTGTAGAGCAGTTCCTCATAAATCTAAGAGCTCATCTGCCCTTTGGGCTGTGTTGACTCATGCACTGGTGATGCAAAAAGAGTGCTTGGTAAAATTTCCAGTGCATTGGCAGTGATCACAAGAGAAGCCTGAGTGAGCTGGTTGTCACTATATTGTTCAGTCGGGGAAGGCTTGGGAAGACATACCTGTAAACCTAGCACTCAAGAGGCAAAAGCAACAGAATTAAAATTTTACAACCATCGGGATGGAAAGCCAGTTCGGTTGGTAAACTGAACCCACATAAAAAGCCAGGTACAGTCAGGCGTGGTGACACTCACCTTTAATCCCAGCACTCAGGCAGGCAGATCACTGTGAGTTTGAGGCCAGCCTGGTCTACAAAGCAAGTCCAGGACAGCCAAGGATACAGAAAGAAACCCTGTCTTGAAACCAAAAGAAAAAAAGAAAAAGTTGTCCTCTAACCCACACATGCACATAAACTCCAAAGGCACCCTGGCCTACATATTATAGCGCTTTCTCCTTTTTAAAAAAGGGGGAGGGGCCTGGAGAGACGGCTCAGAAACTAAGAGCACTGGCTGTTCTATCAAAGGTCCTGAGTTCAATTCCCTGCAACCAAATGTTGGCTCACGACCATCTATGATCTTATCTGGTGCCCTCTTCTGGCATGTAGGCATACATGCAGGCAGAATACTGTATAAATACGTAAATTTAAAAAAAAAAAAAAAAAAACTTACATGGTAGCACAGGGCTATAATCCCAACATTTGGAAAATGAAGACAGGAAGATCAGAAATTCACACATGCAGCAAATTCGATAGACCTCTCTGAACTATCTGAAACCATGGCAAACAGGGGGAAAAGAAAAGAGAAAGAGAGAGGAAGAAAGAAAGAGAGAGAGAGAAAGAAAGAACCCAATGGTGGTGGGACCTGCCTGGAATCTCAGCACCCCAAATTCTAAAAACAAAGTGCAAAGTCAAGGCCCCTGGGCCATATAAGATGGGCTATGTGTGTCATATCTACGTGTGATAGATAAGATTCTATCAGAAAACAGAAGGCTTGGTCATTTGATACATTTTCTTCAAAAGAAAAAAAAAAAGTGAGTTTTCTTTCAAGAAAAGCAGGCTATAATAGCAAGCCCTGGGTTTGGTCCTCAACTCTGAGGGAAAAAAAAAAAAAAAAGTTGTTTTTAACAAAATCTCAGGATTTTGATTTAACCAATAAAGACTAGGGAGCCAGCTGTTGGGGTAAAAGCCTGCTAGCTCAGAAACATAGAGAAAGCACCCAGGTAACCTTCCTCCTCAGCTGACATACTAAGAAGGAATGCTCCTTCCTGAAGCCATGTCAAAAACCCATCAAACGAAATGTCCCTCCCTTCTACTTTCTGTGTCTCTTTATCCGTCCTCCTGACTTCCTCTTACTCTGTTTTTTATTCCTATGTTCACTTCCTACCAACTGGTTGCTTGTTCCACCTCTTGACCTAGGGTTAACTTTATTTAATCCTGTTTACAATATTCAAGCATAAAGCTCTTGGAGTAAAGGTGTGTGCTAGGGCTGAGCCAGACCACAACTAGAAACAGGTTTTTTTTTTTTCCAGTAAACAACAAAATCTCAGTATTCACAGTGTGATCAAATATCCTGCAACATTTCCCCCTTTTTGTCTAAATAAAAAGGAAAGACTTTAATTAAAAGTTTTATTTTATATTTACATGATAAAACTATTTCTGCCAAGCTTTCCAGAGTATCCAGCTTGGTTGTATTTGGCAGTCTTAGGATTAAGTATGTTTGCGTTCAAAGTTCTGTAAAATGTTGGTGTCAGTCTCCTACGAACTCAGCAATTCGAATGTCCAGAGCAATTTGAAGTCCATAGCTGATCTCAGGTCATGGTTGTTCTCGGGTCATGGTTGTCAGCTTAGCGGCAATCCTGGCTAGGTAGAGCACAGCAGTCAACCGGCGACAGACGAGGCATGGGGCACTTTTGCCCAGTGAATTGTGGCAGTACCACAATTCAGGTGGATTCCTTATTGCAGACCTCAGTTCTTTATTGGAGACCTCAATGTTATGAATGGCAGAAAACTTAAAACATCTTAAATAGATTGTGGTCCTCAAACCATATTCAGCAGATTGTAGAAAGGTTTGAGGACCACAAGCTATTCATTACATACAAATTTCGTTTCTAGTGACCTGCTTCAGGCTCAAACCTGAAAATATGTACAAGAAGCTAAATGAAGTTTATTTCTAGAACTAGTACTCTGTTAGACTACTAGTATCAGGACAGAAAGTTTATATATAATAATCTTGTAAGTCTGGAGATATTTATAGTGGCAATAGAATAGTCCCTTATTTTTGTTTTCCTCTCTCCTATACCAGGTGGTTCTTCTGATATGAAACAGATTTTGGATTTCCCTTTAACAAGCATGGGTATATTTAGAGCAGAAGAGAGTCATGCTGCAACCATCAAATTAAAGCCAGCTTTATTTTTTATTTGAACTGAGCACACATAAAGATCATTTGCCACTTATGTCTGTAGAGGGCAGCAGAGACAAGCTGGAGGTGGGGGATACCTCTTGGCCAATTCACTTTTTGTCTTGGGACATTGTTTCTTGATGATTTGTCCTTTTTCTTCTGATGTTTTACTTGTCCAGTGGTTTCCAGATCCCTTAGTTGGATGCTTTTATTCTCCTGGAAAGACAAAAGCAAAACCCTGCCCCAACCCTAACTCCAAGGGAAGGGGGGGGGGCACTGAAGAGGTCCATTTTTGGCAGGTTATTTTTCCTAGGGCAAAATGGTTTTGGCAATTGAAATTTTAATTTTTTTTAATTTTGAAACTAAATATATCTTAGTATGTGTAGATAAATATACCTATATTCCCCTTTCTCTTTATATGTAAATCCAAGGTTTTTTGTTTTTTTTATTTTTAATATCCATTGGTGTTTTCTCTGCATGTTTGTCCTGGTGAGGGTATCAGATCCTCTGCAACAGGAGTTACAGACAGTTGTGAGCTGCCACGTCGGTGCTGGGAATTGATCCAGGGTCCTCTGGAAGAGCAGTCAGTGCTCTTAACCACTGAGCCATCTCTCCAGCTCCCTATGAATTCAAGGTTTAAGTGTATTTCTTTTTAGATCACAAAAGACATTTGCTTTGAATTTCAGTCTACCTTCTGCAAGTGATTTTTAAATTTAAATTACTGTAATTCTTTTGTGCTGACCTCTGCCTCCAAAGTGTTGGGATTGAAGGTGTGAACCACCACCTGGCTATGGATTCCTTATAATAGTTATTTTCATAGGATTATTCTGGTTCAATTTGGTGCTTCATTTCCCCTTATTTTTTAGTGTTAGAAGTAAACCTTCAAGTTTTTTGAATGTGTACTCTACCATTCTTGTTGATTTATTCTGAATTTGTTCCCTGGTAAGTTAATAATCTAGTCTTATACATGATGCCAATTTGTACATTATTTCATTACTTTCACACATTTTGTCTGTCTTGCCTGTATGAGCTATATAAAACCTGATATCTTTGCTAAGGTTTGTTAGGCTTTGCCCTTTCTCTTCATACCTCACATGACCAGATATCTTTGCCATTTATCTGTCAGTTAGCTTTCCATTTTGATGACCACATAGCTACACCAATGTGCACACGCCATGAATGAGAGAAAACGTCTTCCTTTTGCTTTCCCAGTTGTTTGTCGTATAGCCGATAGTGCGCCGCTGATTTTGTGGTTCTTTCCTCAGGACTGGCCATTCAATCCCCAGGCCTGTAAGCTGCCACTTTTTGTTAGTTTTAGTTCCATCAGTGGTTGATGAGCCATCAGTAAACCATGCTTTAGTCAAATGTTGTGACCATTTTGTTAATTAATTCTGAATCATCTGGAAAAAGTTCAGCGGTTTCAATACGTAAAACAACTCTTTCTGCATATTGAGAGTAACTATATTAAGAGATGCAGGAAAATCTAGTAATACCATAAGAATGGCATACAGGAGCTGGGAGCGGTGGTGCACCCTTGTAATCCCACCACTTGGGGAGGCAGAGGCAGGCAGTTTCTGTGAGTGCGAGGACAGCCTGGTCTATAAATCAAGTCCAACGCAGCCAAGGCTACACAGATAAGCTGTCTTGAAAAACCAAAAAGAATAGCATACAGCTCTGATTTTTTAACTGAATCATAAGGGCTCTGAGTCACTTTACTAATTTTTCCTGATTTAGAACCTTCTTGATTTATTTGCATCAGTACAGAATGCAGGGGCTCCAGAAAAAACTGGTGTCCTTTTACTAATGAGGGAGAATCCAGTTATTTCTTTTTATAAACTGAAGTCTCTTGCTTTGGGGATATTTCTTGTTAATCTCTTCCCAAAAAAATTTACTGCAAGCTCTTTGCCAATGTTCATTTTCTACCCATAATGGAGCAATTTCAGCATTAGAAAAGGGTATCACAATTTCTGCTGGGTCTATTCCTGCTGATAGATGAAGTCTCATTTTTTCTTTCAGAACCAATTCAGAAAAACTTTTCTACACAGATCTTTAATTTTATATTCTGTTTGGGCGCTAAAAAATATTTTCTAAGCTATATCTTCTCTCTGCATAAGAATTCCTGTGGGAAGCTGGGAGCACCCCTACACACACACACACCTGTAATCCCATCACTCTGGGAGGCAGAGGCAGGTAGATCTCTGTGAGTTTGAGGCCAGCCTAGTTTACAGAGGGAGTCCAGGACAGCAAAAGCTACACACAGAAATCCAGTCTCAAAAAATTAAAATTTTAAATTAAAAAAAAAAAATCCTGTGGGAGAATGAGTAGAAGGCAAAATAACTAAAACAGAGTCAGGCTTTGGATCCAAACAATCCACAGTACATCCTCTAATTTCTTTTCTACCAGAGCCAATTCTCTCAGCCTCAGTTGATAATTTTCTTGAAATATTTATGTCCTTGTTACCTTGCAAGGTTTGAAATAAACTACTTAGCACTTCAGTAATTAATTCCATTGTGGGCTGTAGCCAGTTAATATCTCCCAGCAATTTTTGAAAATCATTAAGAGTCTGTAATTAATCTCTCCTAATCTGTACTTTCTAGGGCCAAATTTTCTGTAAACCTACTTTATATGCTATTAATTAATAGAATCTCCTCTTTGTATCTTTTCAGAAGCAATCTGTAATCCTCACCAAGACAAAATTTTCTTTACTTCATTAAACACTTTTTGTAGGGTGTCTGCATCTGAATTAGCCAATAAGATATCATCTAAATAATGGTAAATTATAGACTGAGGAAACTGTTTACAAATTATTTCTAAAGGCTGTTGTACAAAATAGTGCAGAAGGTAGGACTGTTTAACATTTCCTATGGTAAGACCTTCCAATGATATCTCTTTATTGGACAACTATTATTATAAGTAGGTACTGAGAAAAGAAACCTTTCCCTATCACACTCATGCAAAGCAACTGCAAAAAGGCAATCTTTTAAATCAGTTATTAACAAAGCTTTGGTAATAAAGTAGGCAATGGGCTTCCAGGCTGTAAAGAGCCCATTGGCTGAATCATGTTATTTATGGCTCTTAAATCTCTTAACATCCTCCATTTTCCTGATTTCTTTTTTATAACAAAAACAGGAGAAATCCACAGACTGCTAGATTACTCAATGTACTGAGCATTTAGCTGCTCCAGAGTACCTGTAATTTTTCTTTTGTCAAAGAAAAATTTGTCAAAGAAAAAACCTGTGTGTTCCATCCACACAGGTTTGTCAGTTAGCCATTTTAAAGGTAGGGCAGTCAGTACATTTGAAAGACCAACAGCTATTGTGTACTGATTATGGACAACCTGGACAGTCTGTGACTGTTCTTGATAATAGCTTTCTTTTTTTTTTTCCCCCTCCCTCAGAAGCATTCTTTACTTTATGGCTTTTCAGATTAGAGGAATGTTATTCTGTGTTTTCCACTGCTGCAACAAATCATGTCCCCATAAATTCATGGCTATATTAGACACATATGGCTTTAATTTTTCTATTTGTCCTTCTAGCCCTATACACTCAACCCATTGTGCACTTTGTTTTACCTGAGATAAAGTTCCAGTTCCTAGAAGCTTAATATTTACCCTCTGAAGAGGCCAATCAGGATGTCAAGATTTTGCTCAAATTATTGTTATCTGCTCCTGTGTCTACTAAACCTACAATTTCAATGCCATTTATTTGAATTTTTAACTTCTATCTCTGATCATTTATAGCAGCTTGCCCATTTGTTTTCTGGTCTCTCCTGAATGTTTGGTTTTATCTACTAAAGCTGTTCTGTCCTTGATTACATCCCAAGCAGTGCTGTTCTTAACAACATCCATTAAACCTTTTAATTGCTCTGTGGATGAGTGTCTCTGAAGCTGACAGGAAACACAAATATATCAATTTTGTTGTCAGGACCTGCAGGAGGGCCCCCTTAGGCATTACCCAATGGCAAAGAGTTACTTTTCCTGTCCCATGTTGATCTAAATTCAGTAGTCCACTGCCGGCCTCTGCCACACCTTCTGCATACTCCAGAAGGCTGGGGCCCTCTTTTTGGATTATCTCTAGAAAATTCATTATTTCTAGGAACAGTGCCTGCAATTTCTTTTCAAATGACCTGGTTTATCACAATTAAAACATCTGACATTATGATTTTTCTTAAAACTTTTAGAAATTAGTTCTCCAATCAGAGTAGCATCATAACCGTGAGATCCAGTATCAGCCATATTTCTAATCCACTCATCTTTTGGTGCTGACCCTACCTTTAAAGGTCTAATCGCCCTTTTGCATTGTGAATTAGCATTTTCAAAAGCCAAAAATTCTATTAGTATTTTTCTGACTTCTGAATCTCATATTATTCTCTTTACAGCTGAACTCAACCTTTTCAAAAAAAAAACAGTGAAGGCTTCTTTTGGGCCTTGCATAATTTTAATAAATGATTCAGACCTCTTTCCTGATTCTTCAAACTTGTCCCAAGCATGTAAAACCGCTATAAAACACAGCACAAAAGTGTGATTATCAACTTGAAGCTGCCCTTGTAACTCAGCATATTGACCCTTACTTAGCAGTGATCCTGGAGTATTAACACCTCTAGCAGTATGTTGTTCTATAGCCCTGGCTTCCTCATGCAGAACCTCGTTCCACCACTGTAACTGAGGAGCAGCTTCCAATATTGCTCTTGCCAAATCTTTCCAGTCTGAGAGGATAATTTTGTTCTGAGTTGCCCATGAGTTTAGTATCTGCTTCACATAAGGTGAATAAGTACCATACAAAATGATCAATTCCTTAAATTCTTCAAATCTAATATGTCTATAGGATTCTGTTAACTTCTTCATAACCTTGGGATTGCCTATTTTCTCCTGGAAGGTCTTGTAAAGTACCTGGATAAACTAAGGTTGGTTTTCTAACAACCTTGGGCCATCCATCCTCTTCAGTTTCATCATGCCATGGCGCCGTAGGTTCTTGTCTAAATTCCTATTTGTGTCTGATTATTTTTCTAAAAGTCTCTCCAATTTTTCTTCTAAGGCTTATATCTTATCAGTCCACTTTTTACATTTTTCTTTTTCCTGTATCTATACAGCTTTTTTTTTCCTTGAAAGAGTACAGAAAGTCACAGGGGCTATTAAAGATAAAATATGAAATACCACAGTGATAATAATCATATTGGTATTGAGCCAATTTCAGTTAAGCCATTTAGCTTTTCATTTTCTTCTATTTCAAGCTATCTAAAGTAACACTGTACAAGGTCCTAGTGCCTTGTATTATTGTAGTGCCTTAACTCTTTGAGGACTTCCCCGATGACTCACCAAATCTGATGGCTTCTCAGTTTGTCTGTAGCTGTCATGATTTTTGTCCATGTGTTTGTGCTACCCATTGGAATGCCAAATGTTTTAAACAAAATCTCAAACATGCGATTTTACTTATAAAGACTCAGTAGCCAGCTGGTAGGGTGAAAGCCTGCTAACTCAGAGAGGCAGAAAAAGCAACCAGCTAACCTTTCTTCTCAACTGAAGTCCCAAAAGGAGGAATGCTCCCTCCCCAACCCATCTCAAAAACCCTTCAAACTGAATGCTCCTCCCTTCTACTTCCTGTGTTGTCTCTTTATCCGTCCTCCTGACTTCCTCTTATTCTCTATGGCTTTTTTTTTCTATGTTCACTTCCTATCAACTGGTTGCTTGTTCTACCTCTTATCCTAGGGTTAACTTTATTTAATCCTGTTTACAATATTCAAGCATAAAGCTCTTGGAGTAAAGGTGTGTGCTAGGGTTGAGCCACACAACTAGAAACAGGTTTTTCCAGTAAACCACACAATCTCAGGGTTCACAGTGTGATCAAATATCTTGCAACAGAGCAAAATAATTTTTAATTGCTGTTTGGAAGATTAAGTTGGGGAACATGGATATCCAGCAGAGTAGCCTACAATTTTCCAATAAAACCTTTTCTGGAGGCATCAATGAGAGAAGCCATCTTATTTCTTTTTTTATCCCTTGCTGAAATGTATCACTATTCAGAAGACAGAAACTCACTGTGCCATTATTTTCCAAACAAATGACACACCATGTCCAAACTCACACATGGGCATAAGACTGATTCAGACCTCAGAAGAAAAGTCTGGGGCTGGAAACCCAGTAGAAATTTACATAACATATGCAAAACCCCAAGTTTGATGAGGGGAACGAATGTTTTATTTTATTTTATTTTTTATAGAGGGAGCAGATGATCTCCAGGGGTCACTCCATACTGAGAGCTATAAACAAAACAGATACTGGGAGGAGGAGTCATTCTTTCAATAACTGTTTTTATTTTTTTAGATTATAGTATAATTACACCATCTCCCCTCTTCCCCCTCCCTTCCTCCAAACCCTCCCATGTGCACACACACCCTCAAATTCATGGGGTAGGATCTTAATGTAAGACTATAAATTTCAAGTAGTAAGGTTTTAGATCACAACTCAACTAACCCTAATACGTAACCACTTGACATAGAATATTCAATGATCTGAAAACACTAATAACATAATCCTTTTCCTATGACATCTGTATATAAAAGTTCTTTTGTTTTAAGCGCAGAAACAAATGAGAGCTGAAATGACTCTATTAAAAGAGGCATTAAAAGAGATTTCCAAAAATATAAAACAATGTCATTCTTTAATTATTCTTACTTTGAAAATAATACATCTTAGGAATAGTTTGTTTTTATTTTTAAAAATATTTTGAGGGGCATAGGAGGAGATGAGCGAAGAAGGGTGGGATTGGGAGGGGAGGAGGAGGGGGCTACAGCTCACATACAAAGTGAATAAACTGTAATTAACATAAAAAATAAAAATTTAATTAAAAATTAATTTTAAACAGATTTATTTTATTATTTCTAACTACATTTATGTGTATAGACTGTGTAGTCATGTGTATATGAGTGCTGACAGATGTGACAGTCAGAGGTACTGGATTCTCCTGCATTTGTGAGCTGCCCAAACGTGGGTGCCGGGAATCCAACTCCCATCCTCTGCTATGTCTCCAAGCCTGATTATTATAACTTTATTGAGACATGTTCTCACTATGTGACCTGGCCTGGCACTCATCAGCTAGCCTAGGCTGCCTCAAACTGACAAAGATCTACCTGTCTCTGTTCCTAAGTGCTGGAATTAAAGACATGCTTTATTACCCTTTTTCAGTAGAATTTGTATTAACACTGATAGATGTAGCCCACATAAACAACAGCTCTTGGGTCATTAATAATTTAACAGTACAGGAGCCTGGGGTGACAGACAGCTCAGTGGTCCAGCCAGCACACAACATGTGAGGCTTTGAGTTCAATCCCCAGCACAAAAAATAACTGCCTAAAAGGCAAAATAGTCAAGAACTGCTATTAACCCAGTGAGCACAAACATAGAAACAAGAAACAGTTTTCAAAAGAAACTATAGTGTCACCTGAGAAAACACTTAGAATATATATGATCAATATGTTTTTGTTTGTGGGCCAATAAGCCAAAAAGAAAAAAGAAAAATTTCATAATTATTTAATGTGTACAAGTTTTGGCTGCATGTACATTTGTACATCATGTGTGTGCCTGGTGCCCAGGAAAATAAAAAGAGGGTGTTGAATGCCCTGGAAATGAAGTTACAGATGGTTGAGAGCTGCCATGTGGGTGTTGGGAGCAGAACCCAGGTCTTCCGCAAAAGTAATGAGCACTTTTAACCACTGAGCTATTATCTCTGTAGTTGGCCTAACCACTCCCCAAAGTGTGTGGTGTGGTGTGGTGTATGTGTGCACGCATGTGCATTTGTGTGTGTGCGTGCATTTGTTTTTTGTTTTTTTGTTTTTTAGACAAAGTTTCATTGTGTTGTCCTGTCTGGCCTAGAACTTGGTGTAGACCAGGCTGGTCTTCAACTCAGAGATTCAAGAATCTTTACCTCCCACCTGCTAGGATTAAAGACATAAGCCAAAATAAATAAATAAATAAATAAACAAACAAACAAACAAACAAACAGGCATGAGCCACCATGCTAATTGAAAATGAAATGGTTTAATGTGCCCTGGGAAAAAAATGCAAATTTTAATTGGTAGAAAATTAAGAGCTGAACAAATATTAAAAACTGAATTTATTTATTTATTCGTCTGGTTTTTCAAGGCAGGGTTTCTCTGTGTAATGGATTAAAGGCCTGCAACACTGCCTGGCTAAAAAACTGAAATTATTTTTAACTTATATTTCCGATGTCAAGATTCTAATTGACTCAAAATACTTTTTAATATTCTTTTTAAGATTTAAGTTTTGAAGATGGAGTTCATTTAAAGTTTCATTTGGTAAAAATAAAATTGTGATTCAAAAAGTATGTGTTTGTAGGGCTGGAGAAATGGCACACCAGTTAAGAGCATTTACTATTCTTCCAGAGGACCCAAGTTCTTGAGTTCAGTTACCAGAAGCCATGTCCGGCAAGCAGCTTATAACCTTCTGTAACCTTAGCTCCCAGAAGATCTGAGGTCTTGATTTTTTTTTTTTTTT
>NW_026595981.1:10140948-10284045 GCF_907164565.1 Psammomys obesus | reverse complement strand
TTTTTTTTTTTTTTTAGAATTATCAACTGGCATACTGCAGTCTATAAAACCCCGCTGCTTTGCACCAACTCCTAACACTTGAAATCATTTCCCTCCTAAATATTTGAACATTTATTTTGACAACATGTATTGTAATTTTTGGGTTTAGAAGAAGACTTCCTTCTATTTCAAATGGTTTTGATACATTGATTACTTGTGTGAAACATTCATTCTATTCATTTAAGCTACATTGGTTCCAAGGACAAATTAATTTGCTTTTCTCAACCTGGAAAACTGCTGCAGTGTGTGCTATTTCTGTCAGTTTTATTAAGTCGCACGCAGACCTGTGCACTTTTTAGAGCAAATCACTAGGAATCTGACCAGTAAAAATAGCTTTACTGTTTGAATTCTGTCAAAATACTTTCAGTATCTTTTAGTAACTTCCACTAAAATTAAAGCTTTTCCTTGGAAGATTGTTATTAGTGAGTGTGGACAGTCAATGCTTTTATCATCATGTGTCCTGTCTTTATGTAGTTCAGAGTTTTCATATTGCTTTTTTGGGGTGCACTTTTTCTTATAGTCAGATACTTGGTGTAAACCTTGGTCCTGTGCTTGAAGCTGTGTTAAATACATTCATCTGTGTTATCTTGCTTAAGCCTTATCACTAAATTTAACTGTGAGGTAGAGTATAACCTACCTAAAAGTTTGTTTATTTCCCTTTCTTACTTGCTTATTCTTTGATGGTTCAGGGTCTAACTTATGCTAGGCAAACATTCTACTCCCCCCACCTCCCATTTCTCTTTACTTTTGAGACTAGGTTTCAGCTCCTGTAGCCTTGGTTGTCTTGGAACTCTGTATAGACCAGATTAGCCTCGAACTCACAGAGATACATGCCTGCTTCTGCCTCCCCATTGCTGGGATTTAAGCCTGAGGCACAGGGCCTGGTGACAGGCAAATCTCTGTTGAGTTGAGGCCAGCCTGGTCTATAAGGAGTTCTAAGCTGGTCAGATCTACAGAGAGAGAGAGAGAGAGAGAGAGAGAGAGACCGTGTCACTAAAAATAAAGGTCTAAGCCACCGACCTGACTACTTTTTATTTTGATAACAGTGTTTCATTAAGTTGCCTGCTATGGCCTTGAATTAACTCAGTATCCCTGCCAGGCCTTGAAATTTATGTTCTTCTGCCTCAGCTTCCCCAGTAGCTAGGATTACAGGTATGTACCACTAAGCTCCATTTAAGTTGCTTTTTTAAAGAAAATTCATTCTGACTGTAAAGAAGGTAAAGTGTTTAAGAGCCCTTGGTAGGCACCAGCTTTGGTGGTATACTGTCTATACTTTTAATCTCATCACTCCGGAGGCAGAAACAGATGGATGTCTGTTAATTCAAAGCTAACCTAGTCTACCGAGCGAGTTCCAGGATAGCCTGAGATATACAGAGAAGCACTATCTTGAAAAAAAGATAAAAAGATTTGGGAGAGAATGGGATCCATTAAAGTGTATTTTGGACAAGTGGCAGAAATCAAGGTGTGAGAGATAGGCAAGTTGGGCCAGCAAAATAATGGATTGGACACCTTGAACAGAAAAGTAGTGTCTTGCCCCTTTTTAGACTGACCTTACTATGCATAAATCAAGGTGTTAATTTTCAGTGACAGTTGGTAAAAGAATATTTTTCTCTAAGATCAAAAAGAAAGAATTAGAGATATGAGATATTGGGGCTAGAATGGTGGCTCAGTGTTTTAAGAATACTTAATAAATAAAATACTTGTTCTTAGCCAGGCATGGTGGCTCACACCTGTAATCCAGCAGTCTAGGAGGCAGAGGCAGGTATGAGTTTGGGGCCAGCCTTGTCTACAAAGTGAGTCCAGGACAGCCAAGGCTACATAGAGAAACCCTGTCTCAAGGAGAAAAAAAGGAAAGAAAGAATACTTATTCTTACAGAGGACCAGGATTTACTTCCCAGCACCCACATGGTGGTTCACAACCATCTGGAACACTGTGATACACAGACATGCAAAACACTCATGCATAAATTTGTAAGAAATGCTTATCATGAATTAGGCAGGAGAAGTAGCTGCAGTCTGGGATTTTGGTAGGAAAGGCAAACAGAAGGTGGAAATAGCAACTGCAGTCTATGGATGAAAGCTGGCTAAATATAGATGGTAGTAGGTAGATGGATATAGAAAAATGGATATCCTTACAAAATAATGCCTTTGATTCTGAGTATTTTTTCTCCAAGGATGTAATCATTGTGGCATAAAAATGGATAGAGTATACTAAAAGATTGTAAAACAGTATACCAGGTTGATAATCAAGCTGGGTGTCATAATGCATGCTTGTAACGATAGCTTTTGAGAGTCTGAGACAGGAGGATCACAAATTCAGGGCCACCCTAGCCTACATGTGGAGACTGTCTCAACAAAAAAGCAATGGTTGAAGCTGGACTTGATGGTTCATGCTGTAGTCCCAGATCTAGGGAAGTGAGGCAGGAGGATCATTGCAGAGCTCAAGGCCAGCCTGGGCTACTTAGGCCCTTTCTCAAAATTAATTAATTAACTAAGGTTTTACAACTGGGCAATGGTGGTTTATGACTTTAATCCCAGCTCTGGGGGTTGGGGAGAAGAAGCAAGTGTATCTCTGTGAGTTCTAGACCAGCCAAAGCTACACAGAAACATCCTGCCTCAAAACAACCCCCCCCAAAAAAAATAAAAAAGATTTTACTTAATATAGGAGACATTAAATTATCTGGGGAAAATGAACCAAGAAAAATTTGAAGCACAGTGGCTTGGAGAGATGCTCTTTAAGATAGTTGGCTATATTGGAAAGCTGCACAATTTAATAGTTGATGACACTGGTGCATTTACAGTGGCATGAGAGACTGAGTATAATAGACAGCTCAGGAAAAAAACTCAAATAATTTAAAGTTTCATTACGTAATGAAGAGACAGCGATGTACTTCACATCAAACGGGTGTTTCATTTAGATAACTGGCTGTTCGGTAAATAAGTTAGACCACTATATCAGATCATGTACTAAAGTGAACTGCACGAATTATATTTTTAAATATTACCTATTAGAATCGGCAGAATAAGTTATGGGTGGGATTAGTATCGTGCTGAAATTTATTGTTTAAAAGAAGTAGTTTTAAAGGTAACTTACAAATTACAAAAATATCGCATGAAAATACACGAAAGGTGAAGGTTGCTCTTCTTGCCAACACTGCAGTGCTATCTTGGCACGGAGAACACTTTTCTAAGTGTGAAACCAGAACCCTGGAGGAAAAGCAGGAAGACCTGCATTCAGTTGTCAGAATAGACAGGCAGTTTCCCCAGGACTCACTTGGCCAGCCAGCCTAACCTATTTAGTGAGCTTCAGGCCAGTGTAAGACCCTGCCTCAAAAAAATGAGGTGATCAGTGTTCCTGAGGAACAGCACTAAAGATTGCTTTCTGTGTGTCCGATGTGCACCTGCACATACATAACCACAGTAAAACTCTAATAGAAAAAAAGGAATTTTAACCTATAGAAACTACTGCAATGTTTGTGGGAGTACTCAGTGACCTTTTTTTTTTTTTTTTTTTTTTTTTGAGAGAGAGACATGGAGACATGATTTTACTGTGTAGTCCTAGCTGTCCTGGAAATGGCAGAGATCCGCCAGCCTCTGCCTCCTGAGTGCTGGGATTAAAGGTGTGTGCCACCACCACCTGGCTGGTGAGGTATCATTTTTTAAAATAATTTACTTTATTTTATGTACATCAGTGTGAAGATGTCAGATCCCTTGGAACTGGAGTTACAGACAGTTGTGAGCTGCCATGTGGGTGCTGGGAATTGAACCCGGGTTCTTTGGAAGAGCGGACAGTGCTCTTAACCACTGAGCCATCTCTCCAGCCCCTAGATACCATTTTTAAATGTTTTGAAATTTATGCTCGTGTGTGCTGCATGTGTGTGTCTGTACCTGTATATGGAGGCTAGAGAATAACCTGGGGTATCATCTTTAAGATCACCCATCTCTTTTGAGACAGTGTCTCATTGGCTAGACTGGCTGACCAGAACATCTCAGGGATCTTTGCTGTCTCCACCTTTAAGTGCTGGGTCATAGTTACAGCAGAGTGCCATCCTTTTTCATGGTTGCTCGTCCTGGTGCTTACAGAGCAAGCAAGCGCCCCAGCCTCCGTTTCCTTCCTCTTTCTGCTGCCCAAGTTTTCCTTTCTCTTCCCAGCCCTCTAATGTTGTTGAGACAATGTCTCACTTAGCGCTAGTCTAAAACTCATAAGCCTCTAGCCAAGTAGTTCTCAACCTGTGGGTTGTGAGCCCGTTGGGGTCATATCAGATATTCTGCGTATTAGATCTTAACATTATGATTCATAACAGTAGCAAAATTACAGTTATGAAGTAGCAACAAAAATGATTTTATGGTTGGGGTCGCCACAACATGAGAAACTGTGTTAGCATTAGGATGGTTGAGAACCACTGTTCTAGGTCCTTCCTCCTAAGTGGGTAGGATTATAGACACATGCTACTGTGCCTCTCCTTTTTTTTTTTTTTTTTTAACATTTATTTGTTTTAGAATGAGTGTGTTTGCACACTTGTGCATTTGCACTTGTGGCGAGGCATTTGTGTGGAATCCAGAAGGACAATTTATTGGGGTCATTTCCCCAGAGGTCAAACTCAAGATTGTCAAGTTTTACCTGCTGAGCCATATTGCCTGCCACACTTTATTTTTATTTTACTTTTTAAATTGTGTGTGTGTGTTTTGACTTTTAGACAAGGTCTTATTATGTATCCAGGACTGGCCTGGAACTTGCTATGCAGACCAGAAGAAAGCATGACATCCCCTGAACCTGGAAGTTAGGTGTGGTTGTAACTGCTTTTAACTGCTGAGTCATCTCTTCAGCTTCCCTTCCCTGCTGGGGTAGAGAGCTTGCTTAGCATATTGAGGTCCTTGTAGCTAGATCCACAGCACCACAAACCTTTCATGCTAAATTAAACATGTACAGAAGTAGACTAGGGTGATGGATGGACCTGTACTTGTCTCCTTTGTAGCTATCAGGTTACCATTTCTTATGTATATACATACATACACATTTATTTGCTTATTGTGTATATACATGTGAGGATCAGAAAAAATTTGCAGGAGTTGGTCCTCTCCCTCCACTTTGTGGGCAGCCTTGGCAACAAGCCCTTGTTCACTGAAACATATTGCTAGCACAAAGGTACTGTTTTTTATAATCTGGCATGGTAGCATATACCTGTAATTTCATCAGTCAAGAGGCTAAGACAGGGGTTGGGGTGGGAGTCAAGAAACGAAAGGTCAAGCTGGGCATGGTGGCACAGGCCTTTAATCCCAGCACTCAGGAGGCAGAGACAGGCAGATGGCTGTGAGTTTGAGGCCAGCCTGGTCTACAAAGTGAGTCTAAGACAGCCAAGGCTACACAGAGAAACCCTGTCTCAAAAAACAAAACCAACTCCCCCCCCCCAAAAAAAAAAAAGAGAGAGAGAGAAAAGCCATCCTGGTAGCAATCCTGATTTTTATTTTTTAATTTAAAAAAAAAATTAAAGGAATCTCTCTCACCCATTTTCCGCCTTCTTGTGTTTGGTTGCAAATCTAGACATGACTTCACCTATGATGCTGTGATAACTAACTAGTAAAATGCATGTTGTATGTCTATTTGCACTTTACTTGTTTCAGTCAAGACCCCGAGTTTCACTACTTGGTGGTCTTTTTTAGAGACAGAATTTCATATAGCCCACGGTGGGTTTGAACTTCCTATGTGGCTAAGAAATGACCCTGTTCTGATCCATAGTGGGATTACAGACATGCATCACTGCACATAGGACTGCTGAGCACTCAGAGCTACATTGGAGCTCTGGAATTTGTATGTCATATGTAATGGTGTACAATGTATGTGCTTTTGCACATAGAGAAGACATTGGGGGTCTTACTTTATCACTCTGCCTTATTGAGAGAGTTTCTTACTAGACTTGGAGCTAGGCTGTTAGTTAGCAAGTTCCATTGGTACTCTGTGTGGCCCCCACAATGCTGCTATTACACTCACATGTGGCCGTGCCCGGGCCTTTACCGTTGGTGATGAGGATTTGAATTTGGGTCCTCTTGCTTGGGCAGCAAGTACTCTTATCTCTTAAAGTGTTATTTTTTTTAATGTATGTTATAAATTTATTTTCCTCTTGTATTTTTCTTTTCATTTCCTTCTCTGTTTTAGAAATGGGTTATGTTGCTCTGTGAACAGAATTTTCTGTAGTCTGGAATTTTGATGGTCACTATAGGAAATGTTATTATCCCCCCACCTAGGTGCTTTTGCGTCTCTTTGTGAACACTTCATGACGTCAGTGGTTCATCCCAGACCTGTTTGGTTTTGTTTGAGAGTGTGATTGTAGGGGTGTGTGGTGTAGGTGTATATATGGAAGCCAGAGGTCAACCTTTGGGGTTATTCCTCAGGGACTGGTCTTGTTGTTGTTGTTTCAGACAGGGTCTTAGTATGTAGATCAGGCTGGCCTGAACTCACAGAGAGACATGCCTGCTTCTGTCTCCTGGGAGTGTTTAAAGGTGTGTGCCACTGTGCCCTGCTCCACTTTTGTTTTTTGAGAATGGTCTGTCTTTGTGTCTGTATTTTAGGCCATCTAGTGCTACATAGTGAAACCTATTTCAAAAAAGGTAAAAGAAGGGGTGGCTGATGTGTTTCTCATGGGAAGTGGGGCTAGCGTGCTCTGCAAGCATTTTAATGAGTGAACCAGCACTCTAGCTTCTGTGTTTATGTTTGCTGAGACATTAACACATTAACACAGAGTGGCCTGGAGTTCACAATCTTCCCACCTCAGCCTCCTGAGTACCACAGTTACAGACATGTACCACCACACCTCACTTTTAGGCCAGGTTTTTGTTTGGTAGCCCTGGCTGTCTTGGAACTCACTGTGTAGAGACCAGGCTGGCCTCGAACTCAGGATCCATCTGCTTCTGCCTCCCAAGTGCCGGGATTAAAGCCATGGGCAACACAACCACCACCAGCTTGTTTATATCTTCCTAATTTTTTTTTTTTTTTTTTTTTTGTCAATTTTAGATTTTCAACTGCTTTTGAAAGCTTCAAACCAGCCTGGAGGTGGTACCAGGCGTAGGTGGTGCACGCCTTTAATCCCAGCACTTGGAAGGCAGTCAGATCTCTGAGTTGGAGACCAGCCTGGTCTACAGAGTGAGTTTCAGGGCAACTAAGGGCTACACAGACCTTTTCTTGACAAAAAAATTAAAAAATATATATATATATTAGGAAACACACCTACTTTTATCTATAAATCAAAGCAGCCATATTCAGAACTTGTCCTCAGATTTTCCATTTTTGTCATATTCTCATAAGTGAGGTTGCTGTTCTACCAGCTGTTGTTCTACTAGCATCTTGCTCTAAAAAGTTACTTAGATCGCATATGGCAATTAACACAGAGGCCCACAGCTGGTCAAGGCACAGAGAATAAGATTGTAGAATGCTCAGCTCATGCCCCCTCCTTCCAAGGCTCAGGGTTCATTGTGGAGTAGAGAACTAAAAGACTGAGTCAGAGGTAGTAGAATACTGCAAAGAAACAGCAGGGTGCCTGCCTATGTGCACACACAAGTCCTGCTTCAAGCCAGTGCAGTGGACAGAGGTGGGCATGAAGTGCCACCCCTAGCCGTCGACCACTGATAGCCACTAGCAGAGGAAGACTCATTTTTGGCCTTTGGAGACCAACCCACACACACACCGGTTGGTGGCCCTGCAATCAAAAGAATATAAATAACACAAATTGAACTCCTTTTTAAAATATTTTAATTTTTTAATATCAAAGTCACTAACTTGTGGACTGTTTGAATAAATAATAGAATAACAGTACTGAATACTGTATAATTATAAACTACAGTGCAGAGACTATCTTGAATTTGTTTGTTTCTTCTGAGTTCCAAGTTCATACAAAGGTAGTGACTACCATTTTGTATTATTTACTCAAAATTTAAAGGCATATCTAGTGCCAGGCATCTAAGGATTGGGGATATAGTTGTGACTTAAGCTACTATCATAGATTATTTATTATAGATTTTAATACATTCTTTGAAATATTTTTTTTTATTTATTCTCCTCCCTGTCCCTCCCCACCTCCTTTCTTCCCCCAGTCAACTCCTCCTGTTTCCCTTCAAAGGGGGGTGGTTGGGCCACAGTGGTGCATGCCTGTAATCCTAGCACTTTGGGAGACTGTTAGGAGTCCCACAAGAACACCAACCTACACAACTATATAGGATCCATGTTTGTTGCTTTAGTTTCTGTGAGCTCCCATGAGCCCTTTTTAATTGATTCAGTGGCTTGTGTTCTCATGGTGTCCTGACTCCTACAATCCTTCCTCCCCCTGTTCTGAGGGATCCTCCTAGCTCTTCTTAGTGATTGACTGTGGGTGTCTCTGCACCTGCTGCCATCAGTTTGCTGGATGACAATCCTCTGAAGACAATTGGGCTAGGTACCAACCTATAGCAGAATATCATTAGGAATCATTTCATTGAATTGTTTTTTTTCTTTTCTTTCTTTTTTTTTTTTTTTGCTAGTCGTATATGTTTCTATCCTGACAGATGCCTTCATAGGTTAATGTCTTGAGGCTGCTTCTGTAAGAAGAAAGCACACTGTATCATGGAAAAAAAATCTAAGAATGGAATTTGAATTGAGAAGTCTAAAAGAGCTTCTTGAGGAAGTAACATCTTAGTAAAGACAACCTAAGTTATAAATTAACCAAAGAAATGTGGGGCAGTGGCTTATCTAGCCAAAAGTAAGACCTGAAAGAGCTTGTGTGGTGGGGATGTAGGGGACTGGGGCAAAAGAAAGAAAAGGTAAGGGCAGATGATTTTCAGGAGTTGATACATTTACGATTTTGGATTATGCCCTAAATGCATAGGGAGTGCGATTTAAAGGAAGATTTCAAATGGTAATGATATGTTTAGGGTGGTTTTGTTGTCATTGTTTTTTTAGTTAGGGTCTCATTATATAGTTCCAACTGGACTAGACCTTACTGTGTAGACTAGGCTGGCTTCAAACTCACGGCAGACCTCCTGCATCTGCCCTTTTAGGTGCTGGGATTACAGGAATGTGCCACCATGTCTGCCCAATTTACAGGTTTGGGATTTTGTTGTTGTTTTGCTTTTTTTGTTTGAGACAGGGTCTTACTAGGTAGCTCTTGCTGGTCTCCCAACTCACTGTGCCCTATCCCCATTTGCTATTTCAGGGGGTCACTCTGGTTAGTGCATAGAAAACTGAAGGGTGACAAGAAGGGTAATGGAGAGACCAGAAAAAGAAGGTGACAGTAGAAGTGGAAAATTTGAACCACAGATTGTTTACTGCAAATATGTAAACCTTTTAATTAATTAATTAATTAATTAATTAATTAGTTAATTAATTAATTAATTAATTAACTAACTAACTAACTTGTTTATGGACAGAATCCTGTACACACTTGGATTGTGGTTATATTCACTCTCATCATATTCCATCGCCTGTGAACTACTTCTTCCATTAGGTTGTAGCCCTCTTAGTGTGTGCCACCTTTGAAGGAAATGGTATCCTCTTCTTTAGCAGCCCCCTTCTTGGGTGGGTGTAGGGAGATACCAGAGCTTTAAAAATTTTTTTTTTTAATTTTATGTATGTATATACAGAGTAGATATAGACACACAGCATTCAAACAAAAATGGTGTACTCCCAGTTTGGATGTATGATACAATTTCTATGTATCATGGAGTTTTTCCTTGATAATAAGTCGCTCTCGTTTCTGAGGTTTTTTGTTTTGGCTTAATTTTTACTATTTAATGAGTTACAAATATGAACAGAATAGATAAGTTTCTGTGTGTGCACATACTCATGCAGCTTTTTTAATTAGTTAGTTCTATGATTTTTCATTTTTTTTTTATACAGTAGTTTTGAACTTGATTTTTTTGTTTGTTTGTACATTTGCTTGTTTTCTTCTCTTTGAGATAAGGTTTCCCTATAGAGCCCTGACTGTCCTGGAACTCACTATGTATACCAGTCACAGAGAGTCTTCTGCTTCTGCCTCCAGAGTGCTGGGATTAAAGGGTTATGTCACTGCACCCAGTCTTGCTCTCAACTTCTTTTATGTTTTTACTGAAATTTCCATGTGTTTTGTTAGAAATTAGACTACATTGATTTGTATGCCAAAATGATGTTAACTTTCAGTTTGTGATTAATTTTGAATTGACTTTGGGAGATGTGCCAGTTTAGAATCACATGGAGTAAGGAAGGTTTTTATTCCTTTCTGTAACTCCCCATGTTTTCTGGGGTCGGAGTAGGTTTGCATTGTGTAGGTAATAGCTGTCTTCAGTTTTATTACAGAATGTTTACTTTTGTTCCTGGAAACCTTTGCTCCTAAACAGTGTGATCATTAAACTGGCAGTGACGGTGCACACCTGTAATCCTGATACTCCAAATCCCAGCTACAGGCTTGGAGACTGGAGGATCATAGGTTGCTACACAGTGAGTTCAGGGCTAGCCTGGGCTACATGAAACCTTGTTTCAAAAAGCAACAAAAACAAAAATCCCTTAATTAGGCCGTCCCTTCCTTCCTGCCTGCCTTCTTTTCTGGTAGTAATTTATTCAACAGATATCTGCACATAGGTAAACCTTACTTTGGAAACTAAAATACCAGAGATGCTGCCTACTCCTGGGCCCTCTGGAGTATGAAAACAGGGAGGAAGCCTTGGAAGAAAAGGCCAGAAACAGGGTACAGCTGGTACAGATTGGATAGTGCAAACTTGGATTTCCTTTAAGGAAAGAAAAATCTATTTATAAGGGCTTTAGGGTGGCTGGAGGAGATGGAGGCCTTAGGAGAAAGGGAGGAGCTGAGTACGTAGAAGGTTCTTATATTTCTATCCTCCTGCCCTTCTTTCTCTTTACTCTCTACATCTAGTTAGATGCTTTTAAAAGCCCACTGTAGAGCCAGGTGTGGTGTCTCATGTCTGTGATGCTAGCACTTGAGGAGCGGAGGCGGCCAGGTCTCTGTTAGTTCAAGGCCCAAGGCTACACAAAGAAACCTGACTTGAAAAACAAAACAAAAGTCCATTATAGAGTTGAAGCCGGTGAGGGAGGACCTACAGTTGGAGGTAAGGATTCATTTACCTCTGCCTTTTGTTCATTTTGGGGGTCTAGCTGAGCCGAAGCTTGATGGACTATAGCTTCAATTCTGGCTCCACCTGGGACTCCTAGATGGACATGGAGGGTAGTCAAGGGCTCTGAGAAAAAGTGTGGGTAGGTATGACATCAGGCACCTGCCAATCTGGACTGGATGGAGTTTGTAAAATGGGGTAATGGCCAGCAGTCATGTTGTGTGTTATCCTATCCATATCCCGCAGCACCTCCAGTGAGGAAGAATAAGAGTTGCATTGCAGGAGTGTGGGCCAGTAAGGACTGAAGTTGAAGAGTGGTTGGAGAAGCATTTTCTAAGGAGCTGGATACTGACACACTGTAGTTCATTCAAGAGGCTGTGGATCCAGACCTCTAGTAAGGAGAGCCTTGAGGCAGGTGTGGGCTCCAGAAGAGCCAGGTGGCTTTAGGTGCCATTTCAGATTTGGACGCTTTTGTGCAGGCACGAGCTTTGATGTGGGAGAACTTGAACTCTGTAGAGTTGGGGTTCGTTGTCCAGATTTATTCTTGGGTTGGGTTCCTCGTGTCATCATCTGTTCCCAGGGAAGATGAGCTGTACAAGTGGAGGGTGGTCAGTGTTCCACCAGTATGCAGCCTGCTGACCACATGTCTATAGACAGCGTTTGACCATTGATCCCAAGATGAACTCCAGAGAACAGTACTACCAAAAACAAAGGCAGGAAACATCTTTACAGGGAGATGGTAGTGTAGGGATCCACCTGTAGGTTCTGGAGCTGACAGGTGACATGTACCATATGAATTGATGTATCCAAACTCTAGAACTGGAGCGTGTACCTTAATCTAGATGATAGAGATGGTCAGCTCAGCTTTGGTGAAGTGGTGGACTACTAGGGACACTGTCTCAGCCATGTGTTCTAGCATCAGATTTAAGTACAGTTCATCTTTTTGGAGAGCAAAGGAAAGATGTGAAGGAAAAGGAAGGCAGAGGCTGTGGAGGTGTCTAGAGAATAGTGAGAGAAGGACTGGATCTCTCTAAAAAGGCAAGCAAGAAAACATGGAATTAGAGTGGAGCAGCCCACACACCTCTGGGTACCCACGGTCTTACCCTCTTCCTACTAGAAAAGTGCCATGGCCTCACACTGTGGCAGTGGTACATTTTGAACATAATCATTAGCCCCCTGGTTCTTGAGCCTCTTGTCCCAAAGAACCTGTTGATGGGCACCAGTTCCCTGTGCTTGCCAGCTGTGCCTGGTACGTTATTCCAAATGAGCCATGTCACTCACTTTGATGTCCAAGCTGAGCCGCCTCATGGGAACACTCTGGCTTTCGCTCTAGAATCTAGAGTCAACTTCCCACTGTCACAGCTAGCCTCACTTTGAGTGTCAGGAAACTAGTATGTTTAAGGTTTCTGTGCCTTCACCCATGTCCCCCAAATAATGTCTCACTTTCTCTCTCTCTCTCTTACACACACACTAGGCTCCTGCTTCTTCGACTGCTACATTTGTCAAGCTTCTCAGTGCATCCTTTTCTTAGACCACCTTGTAACTAACTCTTGTGTATGTCATTAGTGTTACAGGTTATTGATTGATTGATTGATTGTGGTGTTTTATGTTCATGAACATTTTGGGTTTTGTTTAGTTTTTGTTTCTTGAGGTAGGGTCTTGCACTGTAGCCCAGATTGACCCAGAACTTGCTGAATAGTTTTGACTGACCTTGAAATCATGATAGTTCACCTGCCTCAGCCCTTTGAGTAATGAGATTGCAGGGATAAGCCACCACGCCTGTTACATTTTAGAGTTTTATGTGCTCATTTGTCGCCTTGATGTTTTTGCTTGGAATATAATGGTTAAAAAGTCAATGTTATCAGGTTGCTTTTAGTATTCTGATTCGTGTATGTTCATATGTGTAGGTTCCTTGTATATGCACAAAGAAAGTATAGAGGCCAGATGTCTGTCTTTAGTGTCAAAAACTAAGAAGCTCTCTAACTTTGGGTTTTTTGTTTGTTTTTCAAGATAATGTTTCTCTGTGTAGGCTTGGCTGTCCTGGACTTGCTCTTAGACCAGGCTGGCCTCAAACTCACAGAGATCCGACTGCCTCTGCCTCTCTGAGTGCTGGGTTTAAAGGTGTGCCCTACCACCCCTGGCTTAATTTTGGGTTTTTGTTGTTTGTTGTGACAGGATCTCCACTGGCCTGGAGCTCACTAAGCAGGCGAGATAGTTGGCTAGCTTGTGAATCCCAAAGGATCCTTTTGTCCCTGTCTGCCCAGTGCTGGTGATCACAAGCACTTTCCATCATGCTTTTCTTTTTCACAGGGGTTCTGAAGTTAGAGCCTAGGTCCTCATGCTTGCATTGGCTAATGCTCTATTGTTTAGCTAATTGCACAGGCCTAATTTAATTTTTTAACATTTAAAATTTCGGGTTTGCTGAGTTAGCTTGGTGGATAAAAGAACCTTCTGTGCAAGCCTGGAATTCAGTCTCCAGGGCCTGCCGTGGAAGGACAGAATGGTTCCCTCCCGAAAGTTGTCACCCACACATACAGTTGCAGTCATATGCTCACAGTCATTATGAAGAAAATAAAAAAATTAAGCTATTTAGGGATTAGATACTATTTTTTTCGAAAGTTGGAATCTCCAAAACCCCTTTTATTTTGGGATAAACTTGATGAAATACTTTTTTAAAATTTATTTATTTTATATGCATTAGTATGAAGGTGTTGGATCCCTTGGAATTGGTGTTACAGACAGTTGTGCGCTGCCATGTGGATGCTGAGAATTGAACCCAGGTCCTTTGGAAGAGCAGATAGTGCTCTTAACCACTGAGCCATCTCTGCAGCTCCTGATGAAATAATCTTAATGTAATTATTAAATCATTACCCTTGTCTGGTAATTTAAATTCATTTTATCTGGAAAAGTTAAATGTGTCCATATATAGAATAGCTGTTTGTTACAGGACAGTTCTCAAACTGTCTTACAGAAGCAGCGCCTTAAATTCCATTTCAAATCCAAGTTAGCTTAGACCATTTTCAGGGAAGGGATATTATGAACTGCACAACACATAGTTGAGTTTGTTTTTATTTGACTGGCAAATATAGGCAAAGGGGTTGTATAACTTGTTTTCATTTTATCTTTTTTTTTTTAAGATTTATTTATTATTTATACAACATTTTGCCTGCACACCAGATCTCACTGTAGATAGTTGTGAGCCACCATGTGGTTGCTGGGAAGTGAACCCAGGATGTTTGGAAGAACAGCGAGTGTTCTTAACCTCTAAGCCATCTCTCCAGCCCTCATTTTATCTTTTATAGAAGAAATTCAGTCTTACGGTTGATAACAAGTCAGTCATTTTGGGGGGACGTGCATGTGTGCAGTTATGCACATTCCATCTTTCTTCCCTGTGTTGCACATTTGTGTGTGCACATGTGCCATAGCACACTTGTTAGAGTATGTATGGTCTGAGGCTAGCTTTGGGTGGCAGTCCTCAGCTTCCTTCCTGTTTTTCTGCTGTGTATGCTATTCTCCTGTCTCCACCTCCTATTTTTCCTGTAGGATTGTTGTGATTACATCCTGTGGATTCAAACTCCTATCCTCATCCTTGCCTGGCAAATGCTTTACCCACTGAGCCTTCGGAAGCTAAGATTTTTGTCATAGTGGTTTGGGGGGGAAGATGTCTGAGTATCTTGGTTAGCACGTTTTTGGTCCTGCTTTACATTATTTTGCTCACAACATTGGAATTTGGTTATAAATTCTCAGCTTTATTTCTCCTGCATGGCTAATTCCTGTAATAGCTAATTGTCAAATGAGCATATTTACTAGATCAGTAAGTGAATTTTTCTGTTTACATTCTCAAAAGCTCTTCTTTTTCTGTAGTAGAAAAGTAATTTCCAAGACTAGCAGCTTTCTCTATGTGAGCCAGTTTTTGTTTTTAAGCCAGGGTTTCTCTATGTATCCCTGGCTGTCCTGGAACTCTTTGTAGACCAGGCTGGCCTTGAACTCAGAAAGGTCTGTGCACACCACCACCACAACCCAGCTCTGGGATTAAAGGTGTACACCACCACCACTGGCTGTGAACCAGATTTTAATGTTATTTGAATATTGTCATTCTTCGAAGTTCATGGTTCTGATCTCCTTCCTGAGCTTGTGGTCCCTCTCCTCACCAGCACTTGTCTGCAGGATTATGTGCACCTGTTTTCATTTTTCTTTCCTATGTTGCACATGGAACATGGCTTGATATACATATTCTATAAGCTTTCTATCCCTGAGTTGTGTGTACTAACTTGATCTGGCCTTTGTGTGACTCGTGACCTTAGGCTCAAGAGTATAGGTTCTAGTTGCTTTCCTGTACAAAATAAATTGCCTTCCTCTTTTTTTTGTAGCTAATGTGTTGAAGAACCGTAATACAAAGTGACTTAAGATAACACTTTTTTAAGGTTCTGTATAGCATATATACATTCAAAAGTATTTACTGAAATTGAGGTCAGGGATGATAAAACAGAATTTGTTTCTTTTTTAAAATGTCATTATTTATTTTATATATGAGTGTTTTGATTGCCTATGTATCTGTGTACCATGTGTTTGCCTGGTGCCCTAGGAAGCCAAAAGAATGTGTTATATCCTCTGGCTTTAGAGTTGCAGACAGCTGTGAGCCACTGTACTGTGTAGGTGCTAAGAATCAGGATTGTATTCCTAGAAGAGCAGAGTCAGTCTCTTAACTGAGCCATCTTTCCAGCCCTTCTTTATATTTGCTTTTTTAAAAACACATTAGTAATTAACTATTTTTACATTTCTGCACATTGTGGAGTTTGGAAGACAGTTGAAGGAGTCATTTTTCTCCTTCCACCCTGTGGCCCCCTGGGATTGAGCCCCTGTCTCAGGCTTAGCTACAAAGCTCCTGTACCTGCTCAGCCATCTTGGTAGTCCCTAAGTGGTTTTTTAAAAAGTTCTTACAAGTCAGACTTTACGGATCTCTAGAGATAGATGTACTGTATAAGGTTAGTGCTTGTGAAATATGTGCCGAACTAAGTTGAGAATTTGAAACGGACTGAAGGCCCCTAAAAGCGTCTCGACAAGCTCTGTTTTCTAGACACTGTCTTTGCTGTTATTTTGATAACTTAAATTATCTAGTTTTGTTTAAAGGAAAAAATAAACAGATTGAAGTTTCTCATAGTAGGCATACATATGGCAAATATATAGTTATATACCACTTCCTGGTCCTTTTACCATGTGCTCTTCTGCTTCACAGTAGAAAAAAGTTTTTATAAGTTGTAAAAATTTATTCATTATACTTTTTCTTTATGGAACCGGTGATGGTGGCACACACTTTTAATCCCAGCAGAGGCAGGTGGAGCTCTGAATTCAAGATCAATAGTCTTGAGTTTTAGGACTGCCAAAACTACACAGAGAAATCCTGTCTGCCTGCCTACCTGCCTGAATGACTGACTGAATGAATGAAGGAAGGAAGGAAGGAAAGAAAGAACGAATGAACGAATAAATAAATCCTCTTCTACATCAGTTTTTTTTTTCATCACAAAGTAGAAAGTTAAATGTAAAAGTTTGAAATAATTATTTTTCTTTTTTTTATTTTTACAGCTTTACCAACAGGGACGCTTATGTCAACTGGGCAGTGAATTCTGTGATTTGGAAGTTTTTGCTAAAGTTTTGAGAGCTTTGGATAAAAGGTAAATTTGTGTGTGTGTGTAGGATAGCTTGTTTGCTAGTTTCCTTCCTTCCTTGTCTCATGTGGCCCAAAATGGCCTTGAGCTTGCTAAACTTCTGGTCCTTCTGCCTCTACATAAGTGCTTGGATTACAGATTGGGGACGAGGTCTCTAAAAAAAACCTACTAAAACATATACCATAAAATTTGCCACCAATACCATTTTTAAATGTATAAGCTTGGTGGTTAAGAGCACTGGCTGCTCTCCCAGAGGATTCAAATACAATTCCTGTCACTTACACGACAGCCAGCAACTATCTGTAACTCTACTTTTAGGTGATCCAGCACCTTCTTCTGGCCTTCAAGGACAACAGGCATACATATGGTACATAGGCATACACACAGGCAAAACACTCATATACATAACATGATAAAAAAATAATTTATATAGGGCTGGAGAGATGGTCAGCAGTTAAGAGCCCTGACTGTTCTTCCAGAGAACCTAGATTCAATTTCCAGCACCACATGGCAGCTCACACCTGTCATTAGCTCTAGTTCCAAGGCTTCTGACATCACAGACATACATGCAGACAAAACACCAATGAACATAAATTATTTGAAAATGTATAAAATTCAGTAAATTCAGTGTACTTAACCTTGTTCATCAACCAGCAATAGACTTTTTCACCATAAAAACAAAGTTTATGAGTAGACAAAAGCCACCACCCAATGCTATGATAGTAAATTCCATGGCACGGGACTACAGCTCAATGGAAACCCTTGAAGAACAACATGATGATAATAGTCATACTTTATACATGATGGGAAAGCTCAAAGAACATGCGTGTGCTTTAAAAATAAATGTAAAGCCCTTACTGAGGGGCTTGGTTTTGGTTTTGAAGCAGGGTCTCATGTTTGGATGCCGTCTCTGCCCTTACACCTTACTTGAGATGATATCTCTCTTTATGTTCCCTGCTCCACATGCCAGGCTCACTAACCTGGGAGCTTCCAGTAAGTCTCTTGTTCACGCCTCCCATCACTTCCTAGGGTTGCACTGGGATCATTGGTGCTTGTGCTACTCTGTGGATATATGTGTATTTATGTGTATTCTGGCAGTCCAGAGTCAGGTTGTCAGGCTTGGGAAGCAATTGCTGAGCCTAGCCCACTTGTCTTTTGTTTTTCGAAACAGAGTTTCTTTGTGTAGCCTTGGCTGTCTTGGACTTGCTTTGTAAACCAGGCTGGCCTCGAACTTGCATAGATCTGCCTGGCTCTGTCTCCCTGAATGCTGGAATTACAGGTGTGCGCTATCACACCTGGCTCAGTGTCTTTTTATTTTGGAGCATATTTAATTTTTTCCCCCTGGTTTCTCTGGAACTCCCTCTGCAGATCACCGCTGGCCTCAAATTCATCAAGATCTGCCTGCCTCTGCCTCCTGAATTTATTTTATTTTTATGTTTTTACAGACTTATCCTCACTCACCTTATTCTGTTTTGGAAAACAATGGTGACATATTTCATAAAGAAGCAGCCAGCTCTAAAGGGATAAAATCAGTTACCCCTCTAGAATCATCTTTCTCTTCTCTTTCAGACATTTGCTTCATCATTGTTTTCAGGCTTTGATGGATCATGGTGTTAGAGTTGCTTCTGTCTTGGCCTACTCATTCAGTAGACAGTGTTCTTACATAGCAGAATCAGATGCTGCAGTAAAGGAGAAGGCCATCCAGGTTGGCTTTGTCTTAGGTAAGTCATGGCAAAATAGAGGGGTGTTTTATTCTGCGGTGGCCTTGTGGTTAACCCTTCTAACTATACAGAGTTCTCAGTCTGCACAGGCAGGCTGTGAGCAACTGTCACTCGTACGTAGGTGCGGCACTCCAGCACAGTGCCAGCAGTGTCACTGACGGATGAGGAAGTGAGGGAATGGGTGAGCTCATAGTCCTCAGTGAGCTATGCTTAGAATCCCATGTCTCTGGGATCCCAAAGCAGGTCTTTCTGCTGTGTCATGCTGTCACCAAATTCTTTAACTGCTTACTCTGTGCTGTCCCAGGAGACACAAATCTTTTCAGGGCCTTGTTTTGTTTCTCATTTCCAAAATTAGTTATTTTTAATTTTTCTGGAGATACTATAATGATAGCAGATACATCACCTTAAAATATTCTGGAAAGGCTTATGCATATTGAAAAATACTGTTTGATAATTTTGTAACCCAAGTACTTTTCACAACTTTACAAAGTATGTTTCAGGCAATTATTTATTCAAATTATTGTTCCCTCTTTTTGTGCTGGGGACCAACATTTTTATAAGTTAAACATAAGATGTTAATACTAGGGAGTTTTTGTTCAAGTATTTAGTTGTAAATGTGTCACTAGCCTTCAGGCAGTACACTGGGTCCCTTAACATTACTGATTTTGTTCTTCAGGTGGCTTTCTTTCCGACGCAGGCTGGTACAGCGAGGCGGAGAAGGTTTTTCTCTCTTGCCTTCAGTTGTGTACTCTACATGATGAGATGCTTCACTGGTTTCATGCAGTGGAGTGCTGTGTGAGGTAAGCTGGAGCCAGGCCTGTGATTAAGTGGTACATAGTTAAAGTGCTGCTTAGTGCTGGTGGTTTGGATTCAGAATTCTGGTTATATTCCCAACAGCTGAGTAAATCTCTTAGGTGATAATTATGTCATGGTTTGCTTAGTCCAACCTTCTTCCATTACCAGAATGTCATTAGCCTGTTATAGGTGTCTGTGCATGTGTGTGGGGACAGGATGTTTCTGTGTAGTCCAGCCTGGCCTCGTTCTCTGCCTCCCAGCTGTTGGATTTAAAGGGTGCAACACCAGGCCCAGCATTTTATTTTTGTTTTTCAAGACAGGGTTTCTCCGTGTAGCCTTGGCTGTCCTGGACTCATTTTGTAGACTAAGTTGGCCTTGAACTCAGAGCCTGGCTCTTTATTTATTTATTTGTTTGTTTGTTTATTTTTATGAAGTGAAAGCTTTCTTGAGAGTTGGGTAGGAAACAATTTGAACAGGGATTAAAAGAGAACCTGTATCTCATGTATTTTAATTCTCTGATGTCCAAAGATAAATAGAAATGAGAAGCTAAAACAAAATAATGTTATCTCAGTGTTTGAGAAAAAATAGTGTATATATACCTCACTAATTTTTTTTTTTTAAGGGCAAAGAACATTTTCAAACCTACCAAGACCCCGGGACCTAATGTGTACTAGCAGATACCTCTGTGGGTCTACAAGCCAGAGCCAGAACCTTTGGTAACCTCTGAGTCAGTTACTGGCAAGGGGAATGGCATCCCTACTCTAATACTGCTTTAAATTAGTCACAGCTTACACCTCAGTCCTGTGCAAACATCATCAGTGCTTCAGCACACTCAGGCCTGTCATTAAGCAAGAGGGGCAAGAATGGCTCCTTCTGACTTATCTGCTACGTCTTACACTGGTTTCTTTGTTAGCTTCAGTCAGACAATTCTGAGCTGCATCCTTCTGACTTATCTGCTACGTCTTACACTGGTTTCTTTGTTAGCTTCAGTCAGACAATTCTGAGCTGCATGTGGGTGCTGAGAATTGAATCCGGGTCCTCTGGAAGAACAGCCAGTGCTCTTAACTGCTGGGTTATCTCTCCAGCTCCTTGTTAGCTTAAGTCAAATTAAATGGGAAAAAAAAAAGGGAAGATTCAGATAACCATAGTCAGAAGACAGAATTGGCACGTAACTGCTGACTTTCTAGAAATTAAAAACAAACAAACAAACAAACATAAGGGAGTCTGAGGAAAAGTTGTACATTATCAGTTGGAAATTTTAGATTAAAGAAACAAATTTCTAGAAATGCACAAACTATCCAGATGATTGTGGAAGAACTTGAGCATTTCAACAGACCCATAACAGATGGAGATTGAAAATTTCTGACAAATAGGAATTGCAAATTTTCTTGTAACAAAGAAAATTCAGAACTAGAAGACTTTGCTGGTGAATTGTGCCAAGCATTTAAAGAGTTTGCACTGGTCTATCCCAGACTCTAGAATATTGAAGAAGAGTTTCTTCCCAACTCATTTTATGAGGCCACTATGATCCTATTAATGAAAGCCCAGGAAAGACATCACCAAAAAACAAAACAAAACAAAAAAACACAATTAGAAACCAGTACCTTCTTAACTATAGATGCAAAAATCCTTAACAAAGTACTAACAAATCAAATCTAAAAGATTATCTAAAACAATTTATATTATAATCTTAAAGTGAGATTTAAACCGAGGATGCAAGAGTACTTAGACATGAAAATCAAGTACTATAATATGCCATGATAATAGATTGAATAAAAAATATAATTTTAGTGGATGTTGAAAAGTATTTGTCAGTCTGCTATCCTTTCTTAATAAAAATGCTCAGAGCAGCTGTGTGGTGGTACATGCCTTTAATCAAAGCACTTGGGAAGCAGAGGTAGGCATATCTCTGTGAGTTCAAGGCCAGTCTGATCTACAGAGGGAATTCCAGGACAGCCAATGCTACACACAAAGAAACCCTGTCTTTTGGGAAATCAGAACAAACAAAACCTAGCAGGAAGCTAGAAGTTGGAGAGAACCTCTTTGCTATAACAAACTACAGGGCATGGTGGATGTATGTCTGTAATACTGTCTTGAGCTACATAGCAAAACACTGTCTCAAACCAAGTAGAAGAATGGTACCATTGGGAAGAGTTGGGGAAGGGGGAAAGAAAAACAACAGTAACTTGGTGTTACCCTGGATGCTTTTTTCTCACTGGATCAAGAAAAGGGTAAGGGACGTCTACTGTAGATAGTCAATAATATGTTGGAAATTTTAACCACAATGTGCAAGAAAAAGAAGTAAAGAGCATCCGTATTGGAAAGGGGAAAAAGACTACACTCAATGACTCAGAATGTAGTTAACTAGGTGTTGTGGTCCACATTTGTAATTCCAACACTCGGGAGGCAGAGGTATTTGGCATTGCTGAGAACTTGACTTTAGAAATAAAGGACATCTAAATCCTCTAGAAAATTTGCAGAGGACAGTATCAAGCTAGGTCTTGTGGTTTACTTCTGTAATCTCAACACTCAGGGTACATAGCAAAATCTCATCAGTCTCTTTCCTCTTTTCTCTCTTGTACCTGCACTGTCTTGTCCACCTACTTGAGCTTCCTGAGTTTTGGGAGTACAGGGCTACACCACCATTCCCACTGACCCTGGCTCCAATAAGGACAACCTGTAGAATGGGAAAAAGGATTTACAAATCATGTAGTGGGCCATGGTCTAGTATTTAGAATGTATTAGTAAGTACAAATGACCCAAGGTTTTAAATAGGCAAGGGACTTGAGAAGACACTTTCCAAAGAAGCTGTGTAGATTGGGAACAAGCATATGAAAACAATAGTAGTAGGAATATCAGTCGTTAGGAAACTCTAAGTCAGACACAGATAAGATATCAAGGATTTTGTTTTAATGCGCTATGGCAAGAGCTCTTGCCCAGCATGTTTCATATTGTAGGGTGGATTTCCAGCAATGCCAAAACAAGCAGAAAGGTAGTGGTGGTGAGGATGAAGAAACATTGCAGCCTTTGCATATACTGTTGCCGAGTGTAAAATGATGCAGCTGTGCAATGCACAGTTTGGCAGCTTCTCAGAGTCTAAACATAGAATCACCATATGGCCCCGCACTTGCATTCCAGGGTGCATATTCAAGAGCATTTAAAGCAGAGCCTCAAGGGCTGAAGACATGGCTCAGTGACTAAGAGCATGGATTGGAGGGGGGGGTTTGTTTGTTTGTTTGTTTCATTTTTTGAGACAAGGTTTCTCCATGTAGCCCCGGCTGTCCTGAAACTTGCTCTGTAGTCCAGGGTGGCCTTGAACTCAGAGATCTGCCTGACTTTATCTCCCAAGTGCTGGGACTAAAGGTGTGCTCTGCCACCACCCCCAGGTTTACATTTTAAATTCTTGTATAAAGCATGAATTTGATTCCCAGAACCCACATCAGGCAGCTCACAGCTTCAGGATCTGACACCTCCCTGACCTCATACATAGGCATACACACGTACACATAAATAATAAAAAAGAAAGCAGAGACTCAATTTGTATGCTGTGTCCCAAGAGCCGCCTTCTCACTGTGTCCCAGTGATGCCATCACACTATGAATCCATTGATTAGTTCATGATCCTCATGATCTGTCTCTAGGCTTTTCTTTTTCTTTATTTCTTTTTTCAGGTTGTTTGTTTGAGGCAAGGTTTGTCTGTGTAGCCCTGGCTGTCCTGGAACTTGCTCTGTAGACCAGGCTGGCCTGGAACTCAGAGATCCTCCAGTGCTGGGATTAAAGGTGTGTGCCACCATGCCCAGTTTAGTCCCTTGAGTTTTTTAAAAAAATTACATTTGTTTTTATTTTTGGAGGAGTAGGGGAAGGGGATGGGACACAGTGCACATCAGGAGGTCAGAGGACAACTTCCAGGAGAGCATTGTCTCCTCCATCTGGGTCTTAGGGATTGACAGATTGTTACGTGTAAAAGAAACTTTTATTCACCTGCTTCAGTTGTTGTCTCAGAGGATTACTGCCTTTGTCAGCTAACCTAGGCCTAGTCCTGAAAGCTTCTAGCCTCCATACAATCTAACGGATGCCTAGAATGTTTTCAGCCTCTGAGGCTCCTTAATAAGCTCACCTTTTCTTATTCTTACTAAGTGATTGGCTTTTGGCTTCTTCCATTTCCAACATGAGTAGAAAGGTCAGCTGGGTGCTTTCTCTGCCTCTGAGCTAGTAAGCTTTCACCCCAGCATCTGGCTGCCTGAAAGAACAGTTAGGGCTGCTCTTATTTACTGAGCCTCTTTCCACCTGGTGTCATGTATTTTGCTTTTGCCTGTCTGATATGGATCTAGTAACTTGCTTTCTTTTATAAATTGTATGCTTGTGTTTGTACCATGCGTATGTGTGTTCACATGTGTGGGTACTTACGCGAGTGCATGTAGAGTCATGTAGTTGACAGTGGTTCTTCCTTGACTGCTTTCCACTTCATTGAGGTAAGGTCTCTTGATCTAGCTATCCAGCTTTTTCCAGAAATCCCTTGTCCCTCTCTCCTCAAGAATTCTAGGTTGTCCCTAGGCCTGCCCCGTACTATTTAGGTAGGTTCTGGGAATCTAAATTCTGGTTCTTAGGCTTTCATAGCAAGCTCCTTATCCTTTGAGATCTCTCTAGCCAGCTTTCATTTGGTTCTTATTCTGTGTCGGTGTGTGTATGCATGCACATATAGGCACACATTCCATGGCTTATGCCAGAGGACAACTTTTGGACTTTTGGGACCCCGTTATCTTTTTCCACTGAAATCTGGGTTTGTACATGTGCCACTGCCTTTACTCTCAGTCATCTCGCCAGTACAGCCTTTTAATCTTGCAGTAAACTAGATGACTTCTATGTTTATATATTTTCCATTTGAAGCTTGAAGAGTTTGTCATGGTACACAGTAGTTGCTTTTCAGCCAGGCATTGTAGCACATGCCTTTAATTCTAGCACTTAGGCAGAGGCATAAAGAGCTCTTGAGTTCCAGGATAGCCAGGGCTTTGTAGAGGTCCTACCTCAAAAAACTAAACAAACAACAACAACAACAGTTGATTTTTGCAGTAGCTGTTGATGGGGGAGGTGTGAGTTCACATTGTTGTTGTTGTTGTTGTTTTTTTTTTTTTTTGACAATTGAATCATATTTCTTTTTTTTTATTTTTTTATTTTTCTTTTTAGTTACATTTTGTTAACTCTGTGTCCCAGCTGTATCCCTCTCCCTCATTCCCTCCCCAACCCCACACTCCCTCCCTGGTCTCCTCCCTGCCCCTTTCCAAGTCCACTGATAGGGGAGGACCTCCTCCCCTTTCATCTGATCCTGTTTTATCAGGTATCTTCAGGGCAGGCTGCAAAGTCCTCCTCTGTGGCCTAACAGACTGCTCCTCCCGGTGGGGGGGGGGGGGGGGGGGGGTGAAACAGCCCGCCCCTGAGATCCTGTTAGAAATAGTCTGTGTTCCCCTTACTTTGGAAAACTACTTGGTTACTGAGCTACCACAGGCCACATCCGAGCAGAAGTTCTAGGTTATATCCATAGATGGTCCTTGGTTGAGTGTCAGTCTCAGAAAAGACCCTGTGCCCAGATATATTTGGTCCTTGTAGAGCTCCTATCCTTTCCATATCATACTAACTTCCCTTCTTTCATATGATTCCCTGCACTCTGCCGAGGGTTTGGTTATGAGTCTTAGTGTCTGCTCACATTGTTGTTAATTGTAAAAATAAACTACTTTCACACGTTGGCACCGTACTCTTTGCTCAGACTTGCCAACTGTACCAAAAGTTTCTTGGATCTTTAATTCTGCTTACTCTCAGGCCAGATGAACCTAATGGGTCTCTATATTTAATTGCCCTCCTTTTTTTAATAGACCACCAGCAAGGACTGGAGAAACACCAAGCAGTGCCTTTCTGGCATCCCAGGCTAACTCTGAACTGTGTAGCTGAGAATTACCTTTAACATCTCCTCCTCCAATAGTCTGTTGCCCTATCATGTGCCAGTTACTCAGTAATGGTCAGAGATGATCATCGTCCTGGAGTACGCACGGTGAAGAGCATTGGCGGCTCCTGCTTTCCTTCCCGGTGAAGTGTAGCATCTGTGCTTACCCCTCTCTCATTCACACCTGCATCTCTAATAAAAATCCCCCTTGGAATATTCAGTTCTGGTCTGTTATAAGGGCTTCATTCTGGTGGCCTTGCTGTCACAAATGGGATTTTTGAGGGGCTTTGTTGGTTGGCTGCCCCCCTCAAAGGATCTCAAAGGTTTCCTTGCCTCAGCCTCCAGTGCCGCTGTTACAGGTATGTACTCTCACACTTAGCTTAGAGCATTTCCAGCACTGAGGGAATTCTGTTAAATAGCATTGCTCTACCAGCCAAGTGAAATCATCTTTCCTGCTGTTGAACTAAAACTTCCCACATGACTTCTTTCTTTCCTCATCTTCCTGTACACAGTCCTCTACACAGCGTGTTCCAGACGCACTTGCCACCTTCTTGTTCTTCCCCTTTTCTGCCTTTTTCTCATCTTTTTCAGACAGGGTCTTGCTATGTACCCTCAGCTGACTTCACATTTGTCATGCTCCAGCTGCCCTGGCTAGGATTACATCACCAAGCAGTTTGTTTCTCTCTTATTCTTCACTATACCCTATTGCTAGAAAATTTAGTGGCACAAAAACCCTCAATGAGGGTGTTAAAACATCATATGCACTACCTTTTATAAAGAGATCAAGCTGTTCCTAAATTTCTTCTGCTAGGACTAAAGGCCCATGCACAGCACTGAATGTTTTCTTAACCAGCAATCCTTCTGCCCTTTTGAATTTTTTTTTTTTTTGGGGGGGGGGGGTCTAGGCAGTCTAAAACCATATCATCTTGAATATGCCTGATACTATCTGCAGTTCTTTCTATGTGTGTCCCCTGACTATAAAAGAAAGAATAGACTTTTAGATTATTAGAATGTTTCTCATTTTGGTTTGCTGATATGTTAGTATTTTCGGTATAGCATGAAAAAAATATTTTTCTAGGTTTTCTTTTTAATGCTAGCAATTGAGCCCAAGTGTTTTTATATAGTAAAATGTTCTATCACAAGCCAAATCTTTTTATTATTACTAGTATTTGAGACAGGTGTCATGCATCCCAGGCTAACTTTGAACTGTCTATGTAGCAGGGGATTACCTTTAACATCTGCTCCTCCTGAATCTACAGTCCACGTGCTGGATGGTAGGTTCATTCCACCGTGTCTAGTGTGTGTGGACTGGGGTTTGATGTATGCCAAAAAAGCATGTTGCTGGGTGAACCACATCTTCAGCCCTAGTATTTATTCGTCCACTCGCTCACTCACGCACTTACTTATTTACTCATTTATTTATTGTGGGCAAGGTCTTGCTAAGTCACCACTGATGGCCTTGAACTCATTCTGTAGCCCAGGGCTTGTGCTGCCAGCCTCACTCAATTATCTGCTGTTTTTTATTCTTTTATGCTGCTCAGCTTCTTCATACTTGATTTCCTTGCTCAAAAATAGTCATTCCACCCAGCATTCTAGAGCAGTGTGATTAATTATCCTTCCATCTCCTTTTTGTGTAGTGTTAGGGAATGAACAGAGGGCCTCACACATTGTAGGAAAGGCTCAACCACCTATTTATGTCTTCTTCTCATGTGCTTTTATCTGTCTGTCTGTTTATTTGGTTTTATTTATTTTTAGACAGTTAGCTCTGCCTCTAGAGTGCTGATATTAATGCCCTGCTTGGTTTCTTTGAAGTATCTTTTATGTCTTTATTGCCCTGGGTTCTACACATTTTCAGAAAAATGTATTGCCCTTATAGGTGGTTATAGCATTTAAAAAATAAGCACTGTAAAAGAGAATAAGCACTATAAAAGATAAGTATTTGTCTGTCCTAACAGCTATTCTTCTTGTCCCATATTGTCTGTAGATGTACATAGCCCACTGCCTAGAGTCTAGTCTGATCTAAAGCGTGTTGATACTCTTTCATTCTCATTAGATTGTTAGCAGATTGTGCATTGTTTTCTGTAGCATAGGATTTTCTGCCACAGAGAGTGTAGGACAAATAGTTACCATAGTTTTATCATTGAATTTACCTTAATGTAACAGTAAGCAGAAATGAGTACTTACGAAGCAGCATGAATGGGAGTAGTGCCAACTGATGAAATGGTACACAGATATTAAAAGAAAAAAATTAGAAAGAAAGGTAATGGCAGATTGATTTTTTTTAAATTTTTCACATTTTCTGTATTATATTTGAATTTGGAATAAAAGGATTTTTTGTTTCTTTGTTTAGCACATGCTGAGTAAGCAGCATATTTTAATATTTAGGGAGAGATCAATCACAAAAAACTTACAGCATTATCACTGACACTTTAGACAATGGTTCTTTCAAATGCAGCCTTTCTTCCATCCACTGTCTTGTCCTTTAGGTGCTGCATCGTCATTTTAAGAGAGTGCTAGAGTCACTGCACTGGAAGTGTCAAAACTAAAGGACTCTTGTATTTTTCAGGTTGCTTCATGTGCGAAATGGAAATTGCAAATATCATCTAGGTGAGGAAACATTTAAATTAGCTCAGACGTACATGGATAAGCTGTCAAAACACGGCCAGCAAGCAAACAGAGCTGCCCTCTACGGAGAATTGTGTGCGCTCCTGTTTGCAAAGAGCCATTATGATGAGGTAAGTTGGCAAAAGGAGCATTTGTGAGATGGATCTGAATATATGAAGTGAAATCTAGGGCTCTTAAACTTTTGTACAGGTATTTGTCTGCCCAGCTTGTTTTAAAGGAAATCCTTTGTTAATAGACATATTTGTTTATATGTCATTTTGGATTAACTATTTAAACCCAAGTTTGAACATAAGTATTTAATTTGGCAAGCACCTTACCACTGAAAGGTCTTTAAACTGCATTATAGGTACCATAGTTTCAAAAATGTTATTGTATTACTTTGAAACAATCAGCTTACTTAGTAGCTATCTTAGTTAGGGTTTTACCTCTGTGATAAAACACTGTAACCAAAAGCAACTTATTTATTTCATCTTAACATCAAGATAAGAACTCAAGGCAAAAAACTGGAGGCAAGAATTGCTACAGAGCACATGAAGGAGTGCAGCTTTCTGGCTTGCTTCCCATGACCTGCTCAGCTTGCTTTTTTACAGCCCTCAGGTCCACCAGCCCAGGGATGGTCCCACCTGTATAAGTCATCAATGAAGTGCTTATTAGAACAATATGTAGCATAAAGTAAGCCCTACTAAACAGACAACATAGAAAATAATAGCTAGGTATAATAGCACACACCTATAATCCTAGCACCTGGGAGACAGGCAGTTTGAGGCCAGCCTGATCTACATAGCAAGCTCCAGGTAAGCCAAGGTTACATAGTGAATCCTATCTCAGAAAGAAAGGGTGAATGAAAGAAAGGGGGAGAGAGGGAAGGAAGGAGAGACAGAGACAATACAGTATAACAGAAGGGGAAAGATAATACAGGAAATTTAATCTTGGACCAAAGTCCAAAAGATGAGCTTGGTAAACGAGTGGGCTAGAAGAAAGGGAATGCTTCCTAAGGCAGTGGGAGAGGCTATATACAAAGGTTTCTGGGAAAAATACAATCTGTAATATTTTAATTTAGAAAAACGTTTTTGAGGGGGAATGTTTGCTAGCACTCCTAAAATCACCTCTAATTCACTGAACTCCGGAAAGTCCTCCTTCCTGTTGACTCTGGAATTACAGGTGTGCACCGCCACACTTGGCTTCAGAAAAAGTATGGATGTAAGAAGCAAATAGAGTGTGATCGACTCACACTTTCAAAAAATAGTCTCAGAAAATTCCATGTATTTCATGTAAAATTTGTATGTCAGGGTTGGAGAGATGGCTCAGAGGTTGAGAACACTGACTGTTCTTCCAAAGGTCCTGAGTTCAGTTCCCAGCAACCACATAGATTCTGTTAGCCCCCTCCCACACACATGGTGGCTCACAACCATCTATAGTGAGATCTGGTGTGCAGGCACACATGCAGGCAGAATGCTATATAAATAATAAATAATTCTTAAAAAAATAATAATTTGTGTTGTCTTTAAGTAGTTGAAATCTTGTAGGATAAATTCACAATAATTTCATTAAATACTTTGTTGAGTTTGTTACTTTTCTTTCTCTTTTCAATGTTTTCAAAGGCATACAAGTGGTGCGTTGAGGCGATGAAGGAAATTACATCAGGCTTACCAGTCAAAGTTGTGGTGGATGTTTTAAGACAAGCATCTAAGGTGAATATAATGTAAAACATTAAATGTTTATAGGACTTATTTGGCTCAACTAATTTGATCTATTCTTTAAGTTTCTTTGCTTAGTCTTAGAAATTTAGTTTCTAATCAAAACTGTCCCATGGCTGGGTGTGGTGCCCCACAGCTTTGGTCCTAGCACTTGAGAGGCAGAGACAGGTGGGACTCTGAGGTTAACCTGGTCTACACAGTGAATTCTGGGACATCCAGAGCTACATAGTGAGATTCTTTCTCAAAAAACTTAATAACAACAACAAAAACCTGTTGATACATTTTATCTAATTTTCTTTTATCAGAGAAACCTTGAAATAATTGTTTCAGCTCACTGAAGTTCACATCACTGTACTATTTGGTGCTATTTTTTGTTTTCCTTAAAGCTGTACAATAACTTCAGTTTCTTACTCAGAGATCATGTGGGACCTAATAACATTTCTCTAGGCTCGGGGCTGGGCCTCCTAGTAAATTTACTTTCCTCCTAGGATTTCATTTCACAGCAACATAGCTTGTCACGCTCGACCTGGGAGACAGTCTTTATTTGAATTTTTTTCCTCTAGTTTCTCTTAGTCTTCCTCTCCCTTCCGTTAGCCCCTTTCCACACACAGGGTTTCTCTGTGTAGCCCTGGCTGTCCTGGACTCACTTTGTCTACCAGCTGGCCTCAAACTAACAGAGATCCACCTGCCTCTGCCTCCCAAGTGCTGGGATTAAAGGCATACACCACCGTGCCCAGCTTCTCTAGTTTCTTTTTCTGTAAATAAGTATATAAACTCTCTGAAGCCATTTATTAGTACCTTAAAGTTACTGTTTCATTTTACAGAAGCCTTAAAGCTTGGATGAACTTTCACATACAATCTTTGTCTAGAAGTTACTCACTTGAATATTTCATTTTGGTTGGGTTATTCTGAGTCAGTTCAGATTTTTGGATTAAAAAACACTACTGCTAAATAAATAGAAAACACCACTGTTTTTGTGAAATACTAAAAAAGTTTTGGTTGAATTGTGATCTTGGTCTGTAACCTGGCTAGCCTTAAGCTTGCTGTATAGTCATGGCTGCTCTCAAATTGTAACTTTCCTTGGGTTCCAGGCATGTACCAATGTGCCTGGATCTCTGGAGCAATTCTAATGGCACTGTAAATATTCAGATAACATCCACATGAGGAAAGGATATTAACTTGCTTAATTTAAACCCAGAATTGCTGAAACAATCCTTTACAATAAAAGATCTTCTAGAGGTATCTCCTTCCCTGATCTTAAGCTGTACTATAGAGCAACAGTTATAAAAACTGCATGGTACTGGCATAGAAACAGAATGGTGGATCAAAGGAACCGAACAGAAGACCCAGAAATAAACCCACACACTTGTGGACACCTGATCTTTGACAAAGATGCCAAAACCATACAATGGAAAAAAAGATAGCATCTTCAGCAAATGGTGCTGGTCTAACAGGATGTCTACATGTAGAAAAATGCAAATAGATCCATAGTTATCACCCTGCACAAAACTAAAGTCCAAGTGGATCAAAAACCTCAACATAAAACCAGACACATTAAATCGGTTAGAAGAAAAAGTGGGGAAAACCCTAGAACTCATTGGTACAGTAGACAACTTCCTGAAGAGAACACCAACAGCACAGGCTCTAAGAGCAACAATCAATAAATGGGACCTCATGAAACTGAAAAGCTTCTTATGTAAAGCAAAGGACCGTCATCAAAAACAAAACGACAGCTTACAGATTGGGAAAGAATCTTCACCAATCCTTTATCTGACAGAGGGCTAATATCCAATATAAAGAACTAAAGAAGCTGAAAAGCAGCAAACCAAGTAATCCAATTAAAAAATGGGGAACAGAGCTAAACAGAGAATTCTCTGTAGAGGAATATTGAATCGCAGAGAAACACTTAAAGAAATGCTCAACGTCATTAGCCATCAGGGAAATGCAAATCAAAACGACCCTGAGATTTCACCTTACACCCATCAGAATGGCCAAGATGAAAAACTCAAGTGACAACATATGCTGGAGAGGTTGTGGAGAAAGGGGAACCTTCCTCCACTGCTGGTGGGAATGTAAACTTGTACAACCACTCTGGAAAACAGTCTGGCGCGTTCTCAGACAACTAGGAATAGCACTTCCTCAAGATCCAGCCATACCAGTCCTAGGCATATATCCAAAAGAAGCTCAAGTACACAATAAGGACATTTGCTCAACCATGTTTGTAGCAGCTTTATTTGTAATAGCCAGAAGCTGGAAACAGCCCAGATGCCCCTCAACTGAAGAGTAGATGCAGAAATTGTGGTACATCTATACAATGGAGTATTACTCTGCAATGAAAAATAAGGAAATCATGAAATTTGTAGGTAAATGGTGGGACCTGGAAAGGATCATCCTGAGTGAGCTGTCCCAGAAGCAGAAAGACACACACGGTATATACTCACTCATATGGACATATAACATAGGATATGTTTTATATATATCCTACTATATATTACCTACTAAAATCTATACATCTAAAGAAACTAATCAAGAGAGAGGACCCTGACTAAAACGCTCAGTCCCCATCCTGAAAGGCAAAGAGGATGGACATCAGAAGAAGACGAAAACAGGAAACAAGCTAGGAACCTGACACAGAGGGCCTCTGAAAGGCTCTGCCCTGCAGACTATCAAAGCAAACACTGAGACTTATGGCCAACTGTTGGGCAGAGTGCATGGAATCTTATGTAAGAAGTGGGAAATAGTAAGAGCTGGAGAGGACGGATACCCCACAAGGAGAGCAACAGAACCAGAAAATTTGAACACGGGTCTTTCCAGATACTCATACTCCAACCAAGTACCAGGCATGGATAACCTAGAACCCCTGCACAGATGTAGCCATGGCAGTTTAGTGTCCAAGTGGGTTTCATAGTAATGGGAAGAGGGACTGCCTCTGACATAATCTGATTGGCCTGCTCTTTGATCACCTCCCCCTGAGGGGGGAGCAGCCTTACCAGGCCACAGAAGAAGACAATGCAGCCACTCCTGATGTGATCTGATAGACTTAAGATCAGAAGGAAGGAGAGGAGGACCTCCCCATCAGTGGACTTGGGGAGGGGCATATGTGAAAAAGGGGGAGGGAAGGTGGAACTGGGAGGGGAGGAGGGAGGGGCTTATGGGGGGATACAAAGTGAATAAAGTAATTAATAAAATTAAGTTAAATTTAAAAAATTAAACATTAAATATGTATTTGTGGGTCTGGAGAGATGGCTCAGAGGTTAAGAGCACTAGCTCCTCTTCCAAAGGTCCTGAGTTCAATTCCCAGCAACCACATGGTGGCTCACAACCATCTATAATGAGATCTGGTGCCCTCTCCTGTCATGCAGGCCTACATGCAGGTAGAGTATTGTATAAATAATAAGTAAATCTTTAAAAAATATATGTACCTTTGTGAAATAACAATGTGTACATTTTGTATATGCACATGGTATTAGATTTCAAAAACTGGCAGTCATTGTTCAATTTTTTTAAAAAATTGGAAACTTGAATTTTGTACATATAAAAATTATTATGTGATCCTGATAACCTTATGTCCCAGATCTTGTTTGTTCTCATAAACTAGTGGGGAAAAGTCCTAAACAGCATCACCTCTAAGTAGCAGGAGCTATTTAACCAGAGGGTCCAATCAGATGGCTCAGTGGATAAAGGCCCCTGCCACCAAGGATGACAACTGAATTTAACTCCTGGGAGGCTTATGTGGTAGAAGGGAAGAACCAAGTGCTGGAAGCTGTCCTCTGTCCTCCACAGATTCTATTCATGTGTATGTGTGCATGTGCCCAGAATGAATAATGTATAAATAATTTAAAGTATGAGACTGGAGAGCTGGATCAGCAGTTAAGCACTGGCTGCTTCTCCAGGGTGCCCAGGTTTGATTATCAGCCCACACTGCAGCTCACAAACACCTATAACTCTAATTTCAGGAGATCTGACACCTTCTGGGATATGTGTAGGCAAAATACCCACACACATAAAAACTACACATTTAAAAATATGTACATGTGCTGGGCGAGGTGTCAACTGCCTTAATCCTAGCACTCGGGAGGTAGGGAGGCAGAGGCGGGCAGATCTCTGTGACCTTGAGGCCAGCCTGGGCTACAGATCAACTCCAGGACAGCCAGGACTACACAGAGAAACCTTGTCTTGAGGTGGGGGGCAGGGGAGAAGGAAAGAAAGATTTTATATATAGATATATATACTGAGAAAAGTTTATTTTGGCCCATTCCAGAAATGGAATATATACTTAAAAATACCATGCTGAGTCCTCCCTCCAGCATTTTATTTAACATTATAAAATGGTAAGCATTTACCAGCTTGTGGCTTGCTTTTGTTACAACAGGGATTTTTGTTTGTTTGTTTTTTGTTTTGAGGCAAGGTTTTTCTGTGTAGCTTTGACTGCCCCGGAGCTTGCTCTGTAAACCAGGTTGGACTGGCCTTGATCTCAGAGATCAGCCTGCCTCTGCCTTCTGAGTGCTGGGATTAGAGGCGTGTGCCACCACAGCCCATCTTTTATAAAACATTCATGCTAGAAATGTCAGAATTTTCCCAAGTTGTTTACAGATCTGTTTCTTAGAAAATTATTAGAGACTTAGAAAGAAATCACAAATTGAAAGACTCTCTGAAGTGTTTTTTATTAGCTATTATAGTGTGAACCATACTTATTGTAGCACACTATTGAACTGTTTGAGAGTTGTTTAATAATTCCTCTCTTTGTTTTTAGGCTTGTGTTGTCAAACGGGAATTTAAGAAGGCAGAGCAGTTGATTAAACATGCAGTGTATCTGGCACGGTAGGTGATTGGTACTAAAGAGGCTGTTTTAACGTGTTTCTCAGTTGTATATGCTAATAGTTCTGTATCTTTTTCTAGAGATCATTTTGGATCTAAACACCCAAAATACTCTGATACGCTGCTGGATTATGGCTTCTACTTACTCAATGTAGACAATATCTGCCAGTCTGTTGCGATTTACCAGGTGTGTTATTGGTTATTTCCCTTTCCTTTAAATCTTAAGTTGACTTGCTGACCTATATTTGTTTGTTATTTCTTTTTTTTTTTTTTTTTAGATTTATTTATTATATATACATCATTCTGCCTTCATGTACCCCTGCATGCCAGAAGAGGGCACCAGATCTCATTGTAGATAGTTGTGAGCCACCATGTGGTTGCTGGGAATTGAACTCAGGACTTTTCGTAGAACAGCCAGTGCTCTTAACCTCTGAGCCATCTCTCCAGCCCTGTTTGTTATTTCTAATCCATGTATAAAATAACTCTTTGAGGGGTAGAGGGATGGCTCCACAGCTAAGAGCACTAGCTGCTCTTCTAGAGGACCCAAGTCCAATTCTCAGCACCCACATGGCAGCTTACAACCGTCTGTAACTGCAGTTACTGGGGATCTGATACCCTCACATAGATGTTCATGCAGGCAAGATACCAATGCACATAAAATAATTTTACAAAGCAATAGCAGACCAACTTAAAACAGATAGATGGGTGTATGGATAGATGGAAGGATAGATGTGTGGAGGGACAGATAGATAACTCTTTGAACCCTGCCTTTCTTCTGTAGGCCTCACCATTGTTTACTAAGTATAAAGGCTTAAGAGTCAAATGTTTTAAGGATTGAAGAGAATCATCCAGGACTAGAATCATCAGGTGGTGGGTCTGTTCCACTGTACTTTCTGTTGTAATTTCCTTGGTTGATGGCTTAATTTTGTGGAGGATTTATCAAGTGTCAGTCTAGTATTAGATTTAGACCGTGCAATTGTTACTTCAGGTAAATGATGTCCTGTACCGTGGCACTAGACAAGATGTCACTGATTTTTGCAGTTCTCTAAGAAGGGTGTAGAAGAAGCTGTTAGGGCTGAGGTGTGAGTCTGGTGGAGCTGCCTTATATGCACTTGGTCTTATGGCTGAAAAACAACTCACGTGGCTTTCCAGACAGGTGTCTTCACAGAATCAGGTCTTGGGTGACTTGCATGTTCTGCTCTTGTTTGAATCTGGCAAGACTTTCCCATTTGAAATGTAAGGGGTTGGGTACATATAGTGTGGGGCTGGTTCACTTAACTTCAGTAGTACACAGTACTGTTAAGTGTCGTTCTGATTCTTTCAGGCAGCGCTTGACATTCGGCAGTCGGTGTTTGGTGGCAAAAATATTCACGTAGCAACAGCTCATGAAGACCTGGCTTATTCTTCCTATGTTCACCAGTACAGTTCCGGAAAATTTGACAATGCCCTGTAAGTTCCACTTTCTTTTCTGAGAATTATGATCCCCCCCAATGTAGTAGTTCTTAAGTTTTATAGGAATAAACTTGTCTTCTGTTGGTATAGAATGTTTTTGAAGTCATCCCAATTTCTAAGGCATCCATTTAGGCTTGTGGTTTTATATTAAGATTTGTCTATTTTTATATGGAATGAGCTTTTCAGTATTTCAGGTTTTTGTTTTTGTTTTTTTGTTTTTTGAGTAATTAGTAGCCCCTGGATCAATGGCAAATTGACAACCTAAAAACAACCTACAAACTTACTGCTGAAAAAAACAAAAACTAGATATGTAAATTATAGCTGTTCTTTTTAATGTGTAACTAAGCTTGCAAGAGTGAGAAAAATCCCCAGCAACATAAAATGGGCAGTAAATCTTCAGCCATGGACTGTGGCCCATATGCAAAATATTTTTGTCCGTCAGATATGCTCATTGTTTCTCTATTTCCTATGACTGTTTCATGCCATGATTGAAGAGTTAAGTAGTTACGAAAATATGTTGGCAACATCACATTCTTTGTATAGTCCCTTACAAAGAAAATTTTCTAGATCTGATAGAGAAGAAGAACCCAGTAATATTTTGGAGGAAAATGAAGACAAAAAGCAGGCCAGGTATAGGGCATTCCTGTAATCCGCACTCATGCTGGGTCTGGAAGATCAAGGATTTAAGGCGCTTCTGCCAAGCATGACAACCTGAGTTCCAGCCCTGAGAGCCGTATGGTGGAGGAGAAAACTGAAGCTTCTACTAGCTTTCTTCTAACAGCCTGAAAAAGGAAGGGAAAAAAAAAATCCAGGGCCAGTCTGTACTGTACTGTATAGTGAGTTCCAGGCCAGCTTAGACTACACAGCAAGACTCCTTTCTCTTTAAAAAACAAATAAACAAAAACCACACACACAAAACAGAAACTTGTTCAAAGGCAGGCTTTACTTTTTTCAGGGGTTCTAGCTGTTATCCAGCTGTTCTTATACTCTGGGCTGAAATGATCCACCTGCTTCCGAGCTGAGAATTTTAAATGAAACAAGATGCATCCTACATTATGGTTGAGCCTTGAAAAAAATGTTAACTTTCAGAAATTTGTCACGAAGGATCACGCTCTATGTGGTTCTATTTATTTGTGTTCAGATAGGTAAATCTAGAAACAGAAAGTGAATGATACAAGACCCACTTAGATCTGGGTGTTGGAAGGACATGGGGATTGTTAGGTGTATATAGGTTTGTTCTTTGTTTTTGTTTTAAGTGATAAAAATGCCCTAAAATTGATTACAGTGGTAAATGTACTACTCTGAATATACTGAAAAGTGTGGTGGCTAACACTAATACTCAAGGTGAGACAGGAGAATTGCCATGAATTAGCAGTCTAGTCTAGTAAATAAAATCTTGTCTCAAAGAAAGCAAGCAACAGCTGAGGAAAAGACTCCTGTGTTGTCCTTGATGTCAAAACTCTATAGACACGTTTAACAGCACTTTAGTTGACAACTAAAGAGAATTAGTGAATTTGAAGATAGGTGGAGATGAGAAGTTTGGTTGGGGAGCTAGAGAGATGGTTCTGTGGTTAAGAATGAGATACTGTTCTTTCAAAAAAACTGTATCTGGTAACTTAAACCACCTGCAACTCCAGCCCAAGAGGCGAGTAACACCTGGACTCTGGGCTTCTCAAATGCACATACCCACACTCAGATATGCAATTTAAAGTGATAAAAAGAAATGTTATTTTAAAAGAAGTTTGAGTTGTAAGGGAGTAGCAAGTATAATAGACAAGTAGTTTGCCTTTTGTTTGTGGGCTGGACTGTGAACAGATAACAGATGTTACTATGGACAGGAAATTAAAGGGCTGAGTGATTTTAGGGGACTTTATGCACTCTCTTCAGTGAAAGTGAACCATGTGCCTATGGAGGGGAAAGCACTCCAGAGAAAGAAGAGCAAATGCTAGAGTGAGAACAGATTTCATCCAGAAATTGCTGGGCATGCTTGGCTGGAGGCTCAGAGAGTTGATGTGAGAATGGCAGGAAATGATGTCAGAGAGGTAGCAGAGAGATTGAGTCTTGTCGACTATAGTGAGGACTTTTATTTAGAGGGAGATGAGAATGCAGTGGGTGTTGAAAGTTTAATTCACAACAGATTGAAAATTTGAGCCTGAAGCTTAGAGTGCTTGCCTAGCAACTGAGAGGTCCTGGGTGTGGTTCCTGGTTCAACGAAACTCTGATTCTTGAAACTTTTTTTTTTTTTTTAAGATTTATGAGTATGTGTCAGAATAAGTGAGTGTGTGTGTGTGTGTGTGTGTGTGTGTGTGTGTGTGTGTGTGCGCGCGCCACACACACACACACACACACACACACACACACACATACACACACACACATATGCGCACATGCCACATAATTGCAGATGCCCATGGAGACCAGAAACGGGTGTCACCCTCTGGAGCTGGAGTTACATGAGTTTGTGAGCCACTTCTCCAGCCCCAAAACTCTTTGATTCATTTTTAGTTTTACTAGTACTTTCTGCCAATACTATAATACATGTTGTTGCTGTTAACTGAAAAGAAACACTAGACTCTATCTATGTGTATTACAGATTTCATGCAGAAAGATCCATTGGTATCATTACCCACATCCTACCTGAAGATCATCTTCTTTTGGCTTCTTCAAAGAGGGTGAAAGGTACCCTTTGTAATCTAGTCTCAGATGATTGTAAATTGATAGATGGCATAAAATACGTCTGTTAGATTGTATGGATATATGACTAAAGTAGTTTTCTCCTCTCTGTGATTCACCTCTTTCACATAACATTGTTCATTTTACTTCCTCCCTCCCTTTCCTTTGAGTAAGACAGAGGAGTGGTGCCGATGATCCCACAGTAACAGTGAGGACTGAGGACGGCTTCTGCAGAGCCAGTTTACAGTGCACCTTTCCTCGGCCTCGGCTCTTAAGTGTTCCCCAATACCACTTTCTGATTTTAACTTTTCTGCTAATCCTCACCAGTGCTTTCTCTTAATGCATCGATTCTGCTGTGACTAGGTCAGCCTTGTGGTGGTTATGTGCATGTCAGTGAGTCTTACTCTAATCCTAGCAATTAAGTTAGATAATAAGAAAAATAAATTGTTCCACAAAGCCTCACTAATACTGAATCACCATTTTGTTGATTACAGTAGCCCTTTTTTTCTTTAAATAATAAAGGGCCAGTGGGGTGGCTGAGGGGGTAAATAGACTCGCTGCCAAGCCCTACAATTTAAGTTCAGTCCCTGCCACTCAAACAATAAATAAATGTTGGGAGAGAAGTTAGTAACTCTTCAGCTTTATTATCTGTTATTTTTTTACCTATTATATCATGTACAGTTTATTTAATATACATAGGTGTGTACCTTCTTCTAAGCTTCTTAATCTTATGTCTGGTATTAAAACTGTTTTAAACCTTCTTTTTAAAAAAATGCTGCCATAAGGTATCTTTCTATTTACTACCTTTGTACAATGCCAGTAAAATAAAAATAGCTGGTAATATCTGTATTATTTAGGTCTTATATGGGATTTGAAAACTTTGAATGGAACTTCGAAACTGAAATGTCTTCTGGCCTGATTGGGTTGGTGGAGGAAATAGGAAACTTGTTTTTTGTTGTTGTTTGTTTGTTTTTCAGTTATGTGTGGTTTGAGGTTATGTTTTAAAGGATGGTTGCAGAATTGTCAGAAGTGCTTAAAGTACCTCTTGAAATTGCGTAACTTTAACTTTGACTTCTATCATTACTCTTCACTTTTTTGTTGATTTGTTGATTTGTTTTTTTTGAGACAAGGTCTCATATAGTCCAGGCTGCCCTTGAACTTCTCCTGTAGCCAAGGCTATCCTTAAACTCCCAGTCCAGCTGCCTCAGCTTCCCTGTTGTTCACATAGGCATTCCCTACCATTCCCAGGTGGCTATTTTCCTCCTATAAAATGGAGCTGAGTATGGCAGTAGAAGCTGATTCTGCAACATAATTTAAGGTACACCATTTTCCCCTTAATTTAAGGCACACCATTTCCCCTTAACTTGAATAAATATTCTGTATAAATAGAGCAACTTTCCCAAAACTGTGCTGTTGAAGTATGATAGTTTGGCTGAACACAATAGCACACATATGGAATCCCAGCATTAGAAAGCAGTTGAAGCAGGAGGATTGCCATGAATTCAAAGCCAGCCTGGGCTACAAATCAAGAGCCCAGCTCAAAAACAAAGCAAAACAACAACAACAAAAATCCCACAAATGTAGACTACTTTGATATTGGCCAGTTCTAGACCACAGTCAGTATGTGGTCTGTTGATACAGCTAAGTAGTCAATATTCAGTTAATACTACAGTCTTCAATTGTCAATGAAATGTTGAGCCTTTGGGGAAGTGGATTTTAAGTTTCCTAATTTATCACTTTGTTTGTCCAGCACTCATTTTAGAGGAGATTGCAATTGACTGTCACAACAAAGAGACGGAACAGAGGTTGCTTCAGGAAGCACATGACTTGCACTTGTCCTCTCTCCAGCTAGCTAAGAAAGCTTTTGGAGAATTTAATGTGCAGACTGCAAAACACTATGGCAACCTTGGACGACTTTATCAGTCAATGAGAAAATTTAAGGTAAAGGGGCTTTGCATTCTTTTAATTCTAAACATTAGTTAATCTAAAATAGTAAGTCTTCAGTAATCTTAAATGATAAAGCATATAAGTATTTTACCTAACACCAAGGGAGCTGAGAAAATAATGAGTAGTCAAATTGTAAGTGAAATGACAGAATCAAGACCACGAAAAAAGGTTTTTGATTTAACAAGGTGGTATCTTAGTCAGACTTTAGTCATATCTCTTAGCATAGTATGTTTAAGTCCTAGCATAGTATGTTTAGGTCTTAGCACAATATCTAGCCTGTAGTAAGTATTCAGAGAAGACCTACAAAATCTAGCACAACACTTAACACTAATTTTCTTTTAGAATTTTGTTTTGTTTTGTTTGTTCGTTTTGTTTTTTTGAGATAGGCTTTCTCTGTGTTTCCAGCTTTGCCTCTCCTGGACTCTTTGTAGACCAGCCTGGCCACAAACTCACAGTAACCTTCCTGCCTCTGCCTCCCTGGGTGCTGGGATGTGTGCCTGCACTCCTGGCTTCTTTTAGAATTTTTGTTTCTAGTCAGTAATAATAGTACATTCCTTTAAGGTTAATGCTTGGAAGGCTGAGGCAGGGGGATTGTTAGTTTTGTGCCAGCCTGAGCTATTTAGGGGACCTCTCTGTCTGTCTCTCTCTCTTTGTAAATTTTATGTGTGTGTAATACATACACATAAGCATGTGCACATGCTCTCATGCACATGTCTGCATAAGTCAGTACCATCTGTAACAAGTTGAAATTATTTTGGGGGATGTGGTAACTCCAAAATAATTTTTTTCTTTTTTTGAAACAGGGTCTGGCTATGTAGTTCTGGCTTCCTGTCACTGCAGGAATTAAGTTGTGTGCTATCGTGCCTGTCTTCATGTTCATTTTAGGAGGCTCTTTACTGCTCTTTTTAAAATTTTTGATGCTTTTGGGTTTTTTATGACAGTATCTTCTCTCTGTAGCCCTGGCTGGCTTGAACTGTCAGTCCTCCTGCCTCTGCCTGCCTGTTGTTGGAAATACAGATATGTCGCACCACACCTAGCTTAGAACGTTTAACCTTTACCTTTATCACTTTAGGCTTTAGGACCATTACTGTCATCAGCTTGTGTGCAGTTTACTAAAACCATAATGTTTTTCATTAGCAGCTTTTGGAAAAGGCATAGGCTGGTCTTTGATCTTACTACCTAATGGCTTTTATAAGCTGTGGTTGATACTTAGAACAAACTCGCATATTGAGTAGAATTGTCCTAAGAAAAAGTACAGTCTAATGTTGTATTTGGCCTGTTTTTCAGGAAGCTGAAGAAATGCACATAAAAGCAATTCAGATTAAGGAGCAGCTTCTTGGTCAAGAAGATTATGAAGTAGCCCTTTCGGTGGGACATCTGGCATCCTTATATAATTATGACATGAATCAATATGAAAATGCTGAGAAACTGTATTTACGATCTATAGCAATTGGTATGTTACCTTTAAATCTTGCTTCCTCGGGTATCAGCCATATTCTGTCTTTGTTTGTTTGTTTGTTTGTTTATTTGTTTGTTGAGATATAGGGTTCCTCTTTGTAGCTTTGGCTGTCCTGTAACACTTTGTAGACCGGGCTGGCCTGCCTCTGACCTCCCCCATGCTGGGATTAAAGGCGTGGGCTATCACTGAATGTATGCATTCTTACATTATTTGGTCTATGAACACAGAGCATTTGGATTGTTTCCATTTGACGGTTTTAGCTCATTGTATGAAACTGCTGTTACTGTCCTTCCCTGCTTTCATGTTGAATCGTCTGGCATTGTTGATCAAAAGATTCTTCATGTTCCGTAGCTGTGAGCCCTGTTGGTTGCCTGGGCTGCAAGATGTCCTCTCATCCTATGGTTTGTTTTCTTGTTTCTTTTCACTTCATTTCATTTTGGTTGTGTGTTTGTTGATACAGGGACTCATGTAGCTCAGGCTGGTATTGAAGTCCTGATCATCCTGCTTCATCCTGATGCTGGAATCACAGGCATGTACTGCCACAGCCAGCCTAAGAACTCCTCAGTTTAATGGGATGCCTTGATGTGCTTTTTTTTTTTTTTTAATCATTAGCGCCTTTTAAATTTATTTTGAGGGATTTTTTTTTTCCCCTACCAGTACTCTTCTACAAGATCATCTTCTGGACACTTTATGTAACCGTTCATGGTTAGATGTGCAATTCTAAAATTGTTCATCTTAGAAGGAATCAAATTTCACTTTTTCCATGCATCTAACATAGTTGACCCGGGACCATTTCTCCAACAGTGTCCTCTCCCTTTGCAAAGGGTGATCCATATGTGTCTTAACTAACGTGTATTGACTCGCTTGATCAGTCCCTGAGTGTGTGAAATACTAATGTTCTTAAGATCCTTATGACGGATAATTTCCTTAATTTCTTCTATCTAGTTCTCAGAATACCTGCTTTGGTTGACCGGTCTCATTTTTTCTGGCTTATTTTTCTATGTATCATTTTACACAAAAGCAGATGAATAAGTATTTTCTTATATTTCTTTTCTTTTTGCTTTTGTGGGGGGAGTGGATATTTCAAGACAGGGTTTCTCTGTGTGTAGGGCTGACCTGGAACTTGGCTAGCCTCAAACTCACAGAGATCTGCCTACCTCTACCTCCCAAGTGCTGGAATTAAAGGCATTCATCCCACCATGCCTGATTTTTATTCTCTTTCATACACAAAATAAGCATATTTTAGATACTCTGTATACTGTTGTTCTGTTTTGTTTTGTTTTGTTTTTCTGTTAACTATAACAAAACACCATGATCCAAAAGCAACTTGGGGAGGAAATGGCTTATTTCATCTTACACTTCCAGGTCATTGGGGAAAGTTATGGCAGTAACTCAAGGCAGCAGCCATGGAGAAGCTGTTTGCTCGCTAGCTCACTGGCTCGTTCATGCCCAGCAAGCTTTTGTACACAGCCCAGGGTACTACCTGCCTGAGGATGGTGCCACTCACAATAGCCAGGCTCTTTCACATTAATCATCAATCAAAACGTCTCTTAATTTTTGTTTTGTTTTTGATTTTTCAAGACAGGGTTTCTCAGTGTAGCCTTGGCTTTCTTAGACCTGATTTGTAGACCAGGCTGGCCCTGAACTCGAATCCGCCCCCCTCTGCCTTCCTGAATGCTGGATCACAAGCACGCACCCACCGCTGCACCCAGCTAAACAGTGACCACAGGCCAGTCTGCTCTCAGCAATCCCTCAGTTGAGCCTTCTTCTTCCTAGGTGCACTCTAGGGCCTATCAACCTGAAACAGTGACAGCTACAAAACCAGCACACTTTGCTTTAAAAACAAAACAAAACTTCCTAGGCGATGGTACACCTTTAATCTGAGCACTGCGAAGGCAAAGGCAGGCACATCTGTGTGAATTCAAGTCCAGCCTGGTCTACACAGGGACTTCCAGGACAGCCAGGGCTACAGAGTGAAACTCTTGTCTCAAAAAAAAAAAACAAAAAACAAACCAAAACTAGTCAGGAATCGTGGCACATGCCTTTAATTCTAGCACTCAAAAGGCAAAGGTTGTCAGATTTTGAGTTTGAGGCCAACCTGGTCTACATAATGAGTTCCAGAACAGCCAGGGCTACCGAGAAAGACTGTAAATCTTCATTATTTTAAAATATCCTTAAAAATGTTAGTCCTTAAACCTGAAATTTTGGGCTGGTTAAATGGCTCATCAACTTAGATGACTTTAATTTTTTTCTTGAGAACTCACATGATAGAAGAAGTGATTCCTAAAAGTTATCCTATGGCCTCCACACATGCTATATAGCACAAGTGTGTGAACACACTGACATACAGATGAATTAATTACAAACTTTTTCCCCCCATGAAATTTACTTTAGCATCCTAGGAAAGCCAACTCCTTTGGATGAGAGTGATTTAAGAGGCATGGATAAAGGGATTGTTTTGTTTTGTTTTGTTTTGTTTTGTTTTGTTTTGTTTTCCTTCCATAGGACTAAAACCAAGCCAGCCTATTTAAAGAATTAACTTGTGCCTGGCAGTAATGGTGCTTGCCTTGCAGTACTAGGGAGACAGAGGCAGGTGGATCTATGAGTTTGAGGACAGCCAGGGCTATATAGAGAAACTCTGTCTTGAAAAATACACAAACAAAAAGAGTTAAACTTGTATGAAAATCAAAACAAAAAATATTGTACATTATTTAATTTAAGTTTTTTATGTTACTTTAGGGAAGAAACTGTTTGGTGAAGGCTACAGTGGACTAGAATATGATTACCGAGGCCTCATTAAACTTTACAACTCCATTGGAAATTATGAAAAAGTGTTTGAGTATCACAACGTTCTTTCTAACTGGAACCGGTTGCGAGATCGACAGTATTCAGTGACCGATGCCCTTGAAGACGTCAGCAGCAGCCCCCAGTCCACTGAGGAAGTGGTGCAGTCCTTCCTGATGTCTCAGAATGTCGAGGGACCAAGCTGCTGAGGGACAGCCTCAGCTAACAATTACCTTTTCCCAGAGTCTGGGGAATTCATACTGTGAAATCAAAACCATGTTGTTTTGGGGCTGGCATTTGCATTGAAACACTGGTCCAGTCCATTGAAGACCCTATTTCGGGTAGTCCTGTATTGCAGTTCCTGTAGAATAAGCATATATTGAGTTAGATCAGCATGTGCCGCGTGTATAAGTAGTCCCACGTTCTCACCCTAGTAGAACAACAGGATACCTTTTTTTTTCCTTTTTAAAAAATAATTCATTTTTCAGAAAGCCTGAAAGAAAAAAAAGAACCCCTAAATAAAACTATTTAAGAGTTTAAAAGAGTTGCATTCTTATTATGTAAGGATGATTTTAACAACTTTTAACATGTAATTCTTCCATGTGGAGGTATTCAATACTGTATTGTAAGGAAATTTTATGGAAAACTCTTTATATGCAGTATAGAAAAGTAACACAGGTACTAATAAAGGGGAGCAGGGGCACCCTCCCACAGCTTTGGCTAGCTTTCCCAGATCAGTGCATACAGCCATTCCAGAACCATAGTTCAGTGAGGACTGTCAGATTCATCTGACTGGACCAGTGTTGATCTGTCAGTCACAGAACACCAGGTAGACCAGCAGTTCGAACTCTCTGTTTTTGGTACAGTGGTGAGATGCTCTAATAGTGTTTACTAACAGGACCAGAAGAATCTAAAAGGACCAGGCAGCTGTGGAAGCTGTTATTGGACCAGAGGCTTTAGATTATTATTTTAGTCACTGCACTTGCCTTTTCCAATAGAACAATTTGATTTAGATAGAGTGCAAAGTACTAATGCAAGAGTTTTACTTGTATCGCAGATACACAACTGTGGGATGTGGACAGTGTCAGCGGCAACTCTTTAGTCACGGTACGTGGATGGCAGTGTCATGAGCAATTCTGTAACTGTCTGCTGCGGCCATTTTATTCCGCCCTAGTACTCCATGTAGTTAACAAGCATACTGGCTAAGAGTCACGACATAACTCATGTCCAGATGAGAATCTTAGGTTTATTGTATGGTTTGTGGGGATTAAGAAGCTTGAATGCACAAAAAAAGTCTTAGGAAGTCCTTCATTTTTGTGGAAAATAAATAATAGTACAGTCAGTCATTTTAACTGAAATCCAGGAGTCAAGTGGAAAGATCCTCCTATAATATCTTTTTCACTGATTGGGGCTTTGATTTTTTTTTTTTTTTTAATTTTTTAAAGCTAGCCAGGTTATTTAATGTGGAGCTAATACTCAATTCCTAAGTGTGACATGTAACAAAAAAGATCTTTTGCTGTTACCTCAATTCTTAGCACAGTGGCCCATCTCGTGCTTCTGTAGTTAAGAATACGGGTTTCTCCCCTATTTTCAGGGGTTCCTGACTTGGCCATTAGATACACTGCTCTTGGCAATGAATGCTTGGAGTAGTATGTAGGTGAGTGGGTATGTGTCAAATTTTGTTCTTTTAGCATGCTCGTTGAGTAAAGGAAAACAGTTATCATGTAGAGAACAGAAACTTTAATTTAGAAGCTTCAGGATTTATCTTAAACTTTTTTTTAACTTCCCAATTTTAACTTTGTTTGAAACTATTTGCAATCATAGTGTTAAACCAGTGCGCTTAGGTCCTTAGAAGGGAACTTAATGGGAACGTATCCCAGCAGGTGAGGCTAGCCCACACCCTGACACAACTTTTGGTTCAGTGACTTGAATTTATTGCTCTGTCTGAATTTCTGATTAAATTCTTCAAAGAATAAATTGGTTCACTTGCAGTTTATCCATCTGGTCCCCCTCCCCCTTAACTACAGTCTTGCCAGGTGTCACCTCTATTACCCAAGGAGTCTGTGTGACCAAGGAGGAGTGTTTCCCAGTTACTCAGCTCGAGCCTCACAGGCCTATATATTTGATACCTCCAAAGACATTTTCAGGATAGGCTTTGTATACTTTTATTGGCTATTTAGAGCCCTGTGGTATGTTTGTGGTATAGGAATGTCATGGTAAATTGTTTTTCAATAAATATTTTGAAACTTAAGTTTCCCCATGAATTATTTTTATTTAATCTGAGTTGTTGGTGTTGTGCACATACAGCATTTTGCATAGTCAGATAACTTAAGGCTCATCTTCCTCAGCTCAGTTCACACTTAACTCATACTCAGTGATGACGTTCTTTAGAAGTCTGTGATCACAGGTGATGTTAGATGACAACCAGCCCCAACCTCCGGCATCGCTGTTGTCAGTTTCTCCGTCTTACTACTCCTTCATTATGATTTTCTGTATCTCATAAAAGTTAATCTAATGCCTACACTGTAGCAGTCTGTTTTCTTAAATGAAATGACTGGATGTGTTCTGATTTAGTGAGAAAGTAATACCTCATGATTTCAAGTGTGGGAAATATCCCTTTAGCAAGGATGCTGAGAATGTAGTGAGATGAATACCATCATAATTTTACTGTTAAAAATTCGCTAAAGCAGGGTGTAATATATCATATAATCTCAGTATATGTATAACCTCAGCATTCAGGAGGCTGAGTGAGGCAGGAAGAGGTTAAGTTCCAGACAGCCTGGGCTACAAACAAAAATCTCAAAGGAAAAACTGAAGTTTACCTCACACTTACACAGCTTGCATGTAATTTTAAATAAAGGCCTATGATCTCGCCCTCCCTTAAATTCTCTTATTCCTAAGCTTGGTGCTACTTGAGCGGGGCCATGAGGGAGCTCATGCCTGTGACACAGCTGAGTCACCTGCATGCAGTTTAATAGCACCAACTGGATTTTTAGTACGTAATATTTATGGTCCTCGAACTAGATTTGGACTCTTTCTCCATGGCTGTACGTTGTCCTTTAAACACCAGCTCAGTCCCCTGCCCGGGAACCCTGCCATGAGGATCAGTCTGAATAGAGCCTTTTGTGCTGGCCACTAGAGGACCATTAGGTACAGGAAGCTGCCTGTGATGGCACAAGGTTTAATCCCAGCCACCTGGGAGGCGGAGGAGGCAGGAGAATCACTTGAAATCACCAGGGCAGCCTCTCAGACCCTATCTCAAGAATACAATGGAAGTGCAGCAGCTTCAAGCTTGGAAGTTTTGAGCTGCCATTGGACTTGTCTTTATAGTGCAAACAGCTGAGTCTGTGATGCAAGCTTATGGCCAAAACTTGGCAAATTCAGAGAACAGTTTGCTAAGCAACAGGTGTTACTAACTGCCACTTTTTTTTTCTTTTTTTCTTTTTTTTATGTTTTCCCCTAGGCTTTTTAGCCCTGAAGCTTCCAGTCGTCTTTTTCTGGATGGCAAAGTTACTACTGGAAAAAAAGAAAATCTTATTTATAATTACTGATTTTTAAAAGTTTTATTTTTGTTTTAAAGATTAACATTTTGCCTCTTGGCTTTAGAGGACTTCAGATTACCTGGAAAAAAAAAAAGATTTATCTTAAATAGAACATTTGGGTTAGTGTAAAGATTTAACAGTAGTAGTTCTTGTGTCCCCAGATCTCAGGAATGTTTTAGGCAGAAAACTGGCTTTTTCCCTGATGGTGATTTGAAGGAGTGTGCTTTAGAATTTAACACTATTGTTAATTGCAGTTCTAGGTATCTAGCATGAGTGGCCTTAATGAGTTTGTTGAAGTGCACATGTTTTTCAAAAGTAAAATTTATGATTAAATATATATGCTATATAGAGATATCTAGGAAACTTGGTTGTGGTGCACAAAATGTTGGATCACTGAATTGCAGGTACCATTTGTATAACATCACTCATATCTGTATATTCCTTTTATGGGAAGACATGTTGCCATGGTGACTAAAACTTTTCAATTTAGTTTTACTTTATTATGTGAATGAATGCTACATTTTATTAAATATTACCAGGTCAGTACTATTTTTATACCTTATTAAGCAACAGGGGTTTTAGTTTAATAGGTTCAAAATAAACAAAACCCTTAATGGAATAGTTGCAGATGAATCACTAGCATTCTTTACATGAAAATCCCCACGACTAGTGCCGCAGTAATTTCTATAGAAATATTGATGGTCAGTAATAGATTCTGAAGACAGTTCGTTGAGTCAGAACGGCCTTTCCTATCATTCTCACCCACTTGTAGCACTCACCGTTATTTGTAACTATTAAGCCACACTAAGTATGTTTGTAACCAGCATTGTGATATATTCTGTACTTGTATTGCTAAATGAATTATTGATCTAATAAACAGAGTGTTCCTGCATTCATAGTGTATGTTTCCAATTGAGTTGTGGTTGCTTTGGGTTGGAATTCAGGGGTTTTAAGGTGTAGACTGTTCTCACTGGAGAATCGTTTGAGAGAAACTTGAAGCTAGAACAAAAGTACTCTGGTTCAAGAAAATGAAGAGGTGCTACAGAGGTCTATGGAGACAGCGTTGGTAACCATGCTCGTGGTGGCCCTTGGAAGTGACAGTGTTAGTGCGGCAGAGAGCTGCTGTACCTCCTCACTAGCCTTCCTGCTGGAGAAGGCTTAGAGCTCAGCTGAAAGGATGAGAGCGGAGTCTCCGTCGCCCACACCCCTAATCTGAGTTTCAGTTCCAACTGCCCCACAACTGGAAAAAATTTAACCTTCTCTTCCTGGTGGAAAGGAGATAGATACTCTAGTCAAAAGAGTGACCAGAAATGTGGCCGCATATTTTGAAATGTGTAAGCGCATGCTGCCTGCCTGTGGTTCTCTGCGAGGGCCAGGAGACCATGTCAGGTGCCCTGGAGCCGGACCTCCACGCAGGTGGTTGTAGGCTGCCGCATGGCGAAGACGCTGGAACCAGACTGGACAAGCAGCCTCTTACCCACTTAACTGCCGAGCCATCTCCCCAGCCCAGAGGCCTCACTCTGAAATACAGGAAAGCCAAGTTCCCTGGACAAAAACCTACTTTGACCTGCATTTCACTGCTTGCTTCCTCTGCAGTTTCTCTTTCTGCAAATTTTGAATTATCATAATTCTGAGTGTGGCTTGTTACTCCAGACTTCGTTGAAGCACTGCCCGTACAGTCTCACAGCTGGGAATGTTCAAACTACTTCCAGCTTGTCCTTTTCCTGATGTCTGCATTGTTCAACGAATAATGCACAGCTCACCTTGTGACAGATATTACCGAACTACAGATACTTCAGGCAGTTACTACTACAGATAAATTCAAGATGGTCTGGGGTGTAGCTTAGTGGTAGAACATACAATGTGTGAGGCTCTGAACTGAATACCCAGCAATACTGAATACCCACCCGGAAGTGAACTCTAATATCTGCTAGGATAACTGTTTCAGAACAAGTGTGGTGAGGATGTGGAGGAATTGGGTCCTCATGTGCTGTTGTGGAAACGTGAAATGGTAGGTTCTATGGGAAACAATATGGAGGATCCTCAAACTTTAGCCAGTTGTGGTGGCGCACACCGGTAGGACTTGCTGAAGGAGGCAGAGGCAGGAGGATCACGAGTTCGAGGCCAGCCTGGGCTACACAGTTTAAATGTAACTAATAAGAAAAATAAAATTTAAAAAAAAGTAAAAAAAAAAAAAAAATTAACTATATTTGCTATGTGATCCAGCAATTCTGCCGGAAGGATTTCAATCCATCTGTACATCCATGTCTATAGCAACATTAACAGTCAAAGGTAAAAAGGCGCCAAACAGCAGCTGCTATAAAAATGTGGCATCCTTAAAATGAAACCCAGTCTTTATAAAGGAAAATGTGACCAAGACAAATCAAGTTTCAACTTCAGCTCATCTGGTCAAAGAGAAATGGCTCCCTCAAGTTGTCCTCTGACTAACATACACCACAGCACATGAAGGAAATGATGACAGTACGATAATGTGGCTGGACCTTGATATGCTAAGACAGAGCTGACCATGGTTTTACACACTTGTATTCCCAGCACTTGAGAATCAGAAGCATGAGGACCAGCTCATGATCATCCTTGGCTAAATATTGAGTCTGGAAGCCAGTCTAAGCTACATGGAACCTTGCTTGAAACAACAACAAAGCCAAATAAAATTACTATATGATTTTAGTGTAATATTCACAGAAGCTAAAAGGATGAAGATTTGTCAGAAGCTGTGGGGAAAGGAAAATGGGTATGGTTGCTTAATGGGTATGGTTTCCATTTTACACAATGAGGAAGTTCTGAAGATTGGTTGCACAAAAAAATGTGAACAATTACAATAAAAAAGGGTTCAGATGCAGCACATGAAAGGCAGGATAATTTTACGTACATTTAGAATTTTTTAAAAAATGCTTTCAACCTGCCTAGGCAGGACTGGCAGAGATGGTTTAGTGGGCATAGACGCTTGTCACCAAGCCTGATGACATGGGTACAATCCCCGCAAATCATCCTCTGACTTCCACAAGCATGCCTTTGTAAGTGTGAGCACACAGAACATACATACATACATACGTAAAGTTTCAAAAAAGTTTCTCTTAAAACTTGCCTGGCATTTGACTCATATGATATATTTGCAAGAATAACCATGAAGACCAGGAGCAGGGGTTCACTCTAATCCACATATTCGAGGAACAGAGGCAGGGTGGCTATGCCAGTTTGGGCTACATAGTAATTCTCAGGCCAGGCCAGAGCTACACACACAAAATAAATAAATGTAAAACAACTACAACAACAGAAACCAGTTCCTTTTCAAGTCTGTTACATCAAATTTTGTTGTAATGGTTTCTGCTCACTCAATAAATTTCAACCTGACATACAAAATGAATTCACAAAATAGAACAGAAATTTCAGGAAATAGACCCAAGTAAATCAGGAATTTGATCTAGAAGAGCTACATCTAAAATGGTCATTTTTTAAAAACAGATGTCTCAGAGGTTAAGAACCCTGGCTGCTCTTCCAGAGGTCTGGAGGTCAAATCCCAGCAACCACATGGTGGCTCACAACCGTCTATAGTGAGATCTGGTGCCCTCTGCTGGTGGAAGGCATACATGCAGGCAAAATGTTGTCTAAATAATCTTTAAAAACACAAAACTGGCTTCGAAGCGGAGTGTGGTGGCCCAAATACAGGGAGGCAGATCTCAGTCAGTTTAAGGTCAGCCTGTTTTACAAAGCCAGTTCAGGACAGCTAAGGCTACAAAGAGAAACCCTATCACGGTGGGGAAACAATGAAATGGCTTTTCCCTGAGTGCTACTGTAAATACACTCACACACACCCAGGAACAAGTGTTCGGCCAATTGAAAAGCACACATACTGGATTTCTAGTGCACGTGAATCCAAACAAGCTTAGGCAGGCCAGAGTTTTAGCGTGAACACTGACCCTGCAATGCCAGGAGAAAATGCGAGAGACCTTTAAGTGCTGAAATGCTTTCAACCCCATTAAAATCCACACAAACAAAAGACTTATAATTTAGCTATTAAAACAAAGGGGAAATGTTTACATCCACAACAAGAGAGGAGGAGGATACTAAGAGCTGAAAGAGCGATGCTGAGGGGTGTGTGTGTGTGTGTGTGTGTGTGTGTGTGTAAGCCTTGACTTAGCTGAGCCAGCCCTGAAGTCTGCTTCCCTGGCTGCCGGGGCAGTGTTGCTGTGGAGATTGTGGAGGAACCCTGGGGGCGGCTAAGGTCAGAGCAGGCTGGGCAGTGATGGGCGGGGGACATTTCTGGTTAGGGGCCTTTTCCATTCAAAGCTTTGGGGAGGAGCTGGAGATGCGGCTCAGCTGGAAGACAGAGCGCATGCCTAGCATTCCCGAAGCCGTGATTCCCATCGCTAGTGTAAACTAGGCGTGATGGCAACACCTGTAAAACCCGGAACTTGGGAGGTGGGGGCAGGAGGATCAGAAGTTCAGGTTCAAACTTAAGCTGTTGAAGGCCCTATGGTTGCGGTTCCGTCTACTTGGAAGGCTAAAGCAGCAGGACAACTTGAGCCAGAGGGTTAAGGGCTGGGCCGAGCGGGTAAACCAAATCTCACCCACCCAAAAACATTTTCAGAGAGAAGACCTCCTCTCTGGAAGATCCCTTCTTGAGGCCTGCTGCCTGGCCACTGGTAAGGCTATTTTCTTTTTTGTTTGTTCGTTCGTTTGTGTTTTGTTTTTCCCTAGGATTAGCTTTACCAGGAGAGCTCAGGGCAACACAGGATGTTAACAGCTAACGCCTCCTCCACGCAGTCTCCCTAGCTACTTGCTGGGGTCTGCAGCACCACCTCTCACCACTCCAAGGTCATACTTTGGGTGGAAGCACGTTAGCCGACAACCCCAGGAATAACGCGCTGGAGCCCGGAGAAGTGGCTTGGCAGTGAAGAGCACTTGCTGCCCTTGCAGAAGACCCGGATTTAGTTCCCGTCGTCCTCCACATCGCAGTCTACATCCCCACGAGGCCTAAGACTGTCCATTCCCGGGGATTTGGCGCCATCTTCTGGCCTCGGAGGGCGCCGGGTACACATGACCTGGGCTTACGTTCCTGCTGGCAAAACATTCGTACCCTTAACAAACAAACAAGCAAGCAAAACGTCTGCCTGCCAGTTATTTGCACGCCGTGAAAATAAGGCTGGCCCAGGGCAGGAGGTAAAGTGTCACCGAGGGCCGCCACGTGCGGGGCCAGTCGGGCTGGAAACATGATTTAAGGATGTTGAAACCTCCCTGTTTGTGAGTTCATGGCCGCACGTGTTCCGTCACGGCGACGTGCGCGACGGCTTCGCGGAGAGCAAGGCCTAGAGCGCGGAGGCTGGGACGGGGCCTCACAGGGTCCGCCGGTGGCGCGGGCCCCGCTTTCATTATTCAGCGTCTCTCCCTGGAGACAGGGGAATAATGTCGCGCAGGCTGCCTCACCTCCCCATCGCGGAGCTTTGCGCCTCCAGGCGCAGCCGTCCCAGCCCGGAAGGCCGCGCCGAGTTTGAGGAAAGAGTGAAGAGCGCGCCGAAGCCGGCCTCGCCGTCTGCCCACGGGGAGAGCTCCCCACCCTCCTCGCCCGGGCTGCTTCTGGCCTGGTTGGAGGGCGGCGGTGCCCCCACCGGCCCTGTATGTAGATGTATGTAGATGTATGCAGACGGCGGTGCTGCCCCACAGACGGTGACCAGCACGCTTGCTGGGAGCCCCTCCACATCACGCCCTTCCCAGCCTGCCGCCCCTCGCTCCCAAGTCCTGCTTTGTCGAAGTCGGTGTGGACCGGCCGGGTACCCCCCCCCCCCCCACACACACACACAGTCCCTTCTTGGGCTTCCGGGAAGCGCTGGGTAAAAGGAAAAGGGGGGGGGGGTGTGAAAGAATAAAGCCCTAGCATAATGCTGGCAACACTATTTTGCAAGACTGGAGCAGTGCAGGGTCAGAGGCAAGGCGGGACAGATGCCCAACAGCAGGATATCTGCGGTTGGGCGCCTGAAACACTCTGGGCACCCAAGATAAGAACCCGGTACGTGACTCAGCTCACATCTGCCTTCCCGCCTTCCCTGTTCCGGGTACGTGACCTAACTATGGCTTTGTTCAAACCGCCCAATCAGATCCCTGTAACTATGCTTCTCGCTTCTGTAATCGCGCTTCTTGCTCCCGAGCCCTATAAAAACCCGTCACCCCAACCGAGAGGCGCGCAAGTCTTCCGAAAGGCTTTGTCGCCCCGGGTACCTGTGTATCGAAATAAACCTCTTGCGGCTTGCATCTGAAGGCTGGTCTCGCTGTTCCTTGGGAAGCGGGGTCTCCCCGAGCGGGAGTCTTTCAGGGGGTGCCCGCACCAGGTGTCCCCTTTCCTGCTTCCCTCGGCGCCTCCTCTAGACTGGCGCTCTTTTCACTGTTAGTTCTGTGCGGAAATTCACCTCTAAGTAAAAAGTGAAGGGTGTGAGGGACAAAAGGCTCACACATTTACCCTGGTTCCCAAAGGACGCTTGTGTTTGCAAAAAAGACAGAGAGCTGGTGGTGGTGCTGGCGCTGGTGGTGCAGGAGGATCTCTGTGAGTTCGAGGCCAACCTGATCTATAGAGAGAGTTTCAAGACATCGAGGGCTACACAGAAAAACCCTGTCTCATAAAACAAAATCACTGGGTCTTGTGGGCTGGAGAGAAGGCTAGCAGGGTTAAGTGTGCTTCTTGCTCTTCCGGAGGAAGACGTGGGTAACTCCAGCTCTAGAGGATTCCACATGCCACACACACACACACACACACACACACACACACACACACACACACACTGAGCCTACTTTCCTTATTGGAGTCACCACCTAACTGGTTTCTGTAGCTGGTAGGACGGGTCTTTTTTTATTTTTGTAGCTTCCTCCTTTCCTTTCTTGCCTCTCACTATCATCACCAAAAGCCATCAGCCGGCTGCTGAGGGTCTGGTTCAGGCTGCCTGGAATGAACAAGGTCCCGGTTTTGATGTCCAGCACTACGAAATAAAAAAAGGACTGGCGAGATGGCTCAGCAGGTAAAAAGGCTCTCCATTGTGCCTGACAGCCTGAGCTCCATCCTGGACCCACTCCGTGTGGAAGAAAAGAACTGACCACCCACCCACCCCCCTCACACTCACCCCCCTCCCCCGTGAGGTCCTCTACTCCCACAAGCACTCTGTGGCAGGAGCGCACAAACAATAAATAAATGAATAAATAAATAAAACAAAGTTTTGGTTTTTGTTTGGTTGGTTGGTTTTTGGTTTTTCGAGACAGGTTTCTCTGTGTGTAGGGAGCTGTCCTGGAACTCAACTCTGTAGACCAGGCTGGCCTTGAACTCACAAAGATCCGAATGCTTCTGCTTCCATATACTTGACTCACAGACACCGGGAAATCTCCCCAATATCCAGGTGGCATCAGTTCATTCCATTGTATCTCTCCTTTGCCACCACCTGCCCCAAGCTTACCATAAGATGAAGTCTAGGTGATTCGGAGGCTGCCAGACTTCTCACTGACTGGCCCCATACAGTCAGTTGTCCATCCTGTACTTTCCTGCGGCTAACATCCATAAACTCCTTTGTTCTTTTCCCATTGGTCTCTGATGGACCTCCACAAATGCAAGCACAACTATTTATTTTGCATAGCTGGCTGTCTGACACTTAGGAAGTAGTTCTAAACATTTCTTTTTTGAGGCAGGGTTTTATTGTGTAGCGTTAGCTGGTCTGGAACTCTGTATGTGGACCTATGTAGACCAGGCTGGCCTTAAATACACAGAGATCCAACTGCCTCCGATTCCCAAGTGCTGAGATTAAAGGTGAAATCAGCAAACCCATCTTCAAATATTTTTAAGCAAATAAAAAATGAATGAAGTTCAGCCAAGTGAAAAAGAATGGTCTGAAGAATTATTTCCCAACCCATTTATTTATAATTTAAAACTAAGCATCCCTTTGATAAACTTTCTTTACCCTCTTCAACCCCCTCCTTCCCAGAGCATACATGCAAGAGCTCAGGGTGCCAGGGAGAACCACATCCATCCCTATGGGGCTTCTCATGGGTAGCTCTTGGGAGTTTCTGGGCTTTCCTTAATCCTCTTTTTCTTCAGTTTTGGTGTTTGAGGAAATTTCCTCAAAGAATCTGAAAGAACAGAAGTTAGAGAGGGTCCCAATGACACCACAACTATTAAAAACCCTCAGTAACATGAATAGAGTAATACAATCTGTCCCTCACTCTTACTTTTCTCGGAAACCTGTGAGGTAGAGAGATAACATCGCCCCCAGTCCACAGCGAGGATGCTTGGCCAAGCAGAGAGCAAGCATGTGACATGTCTGAAGCTTTATAGTAAGCCAGAGTCACAGCCAGGACCAAGCCCACGTCTGCTTGAATTCCCTACAACCCTCTCCATTCTCACAACTAACTCCAAGTGCTTTGAAACACAAGTCCATTGACAAACAACACTGCCAAGTTTTAATCAATAAATAATTTATGAACACGGTGCCAAAGAAACACCGTGTCAGTCACTGCAGGGGTAGACTCTGTACCGGGAGACCACGAACGATGGGCCCACCAGCGTTATGTGCTTTCCTCATGCAGCAATGGGTAGGGGTCCCACATCTCTAACCTCTAACATATTCACCAGCCGAGAGAGACAGAGAGAGAGAGAGAGTATGTATGTGTTACTGAGGATTGAATCCATATCCTCACTTATGTTACAAGCATTCTACCACTGAGAGACAGACAGAGAGAGAAAAAGTCTGTTTATAGATAAGGAAATAAGTTTTTAAAAATGCCAAAAGGGGGCTGGAGAGGCGGCTCAGTGGTAACAGCACTGGCAGCTTTTCCAGAGGACCTGCGCTCAATTCCCAGCACCCACACGGCAGCTCACAACTGTCTGTAACCCCAGCTCCAGCAGATCTGACACCCTCACACAGACATACATGCTGTATATGCATGTATATATGCAAAACACCAATGCACATAAAATAAAAACATTCTTTTTAAAAAAAAGCTAAAAATGGGAAATCCTGTCGACAGCTTGGTCTCTGCCAACGGATCAGATAAAAAGGCAGCAAGTTTGTCAGGCTGAGATGGAACCAGCTAGAACACTGGCTGTGAGCAGCCAGTGCAGCAGTCTCCTCTGAAACTTGAATATGGGCTACCCAGTTCCACAGAGTGAAAATGATGGCCTGGAAAGGCTGATGCCATTCATAAGGAGGGGAGGGGAGAGCAAGTTTAGAGGGCTGGAGTACAGTTCAGTGCTTAAAAGTGCTGGCTGCTCTTCCAGATGACCTGGGTGTGTTTCTCAGCACCCACTTTGGTGGCTCAAAAACTGCCTGTAACTATACAGGGGATCTGATGCCCTCTTTTGACTTCCACAGGTCATATGTGGTGCATACAAACTCATGCAGGTACTCATACATAAACATGAACAAATAGCAAAGAAATAAAAAGCAGGTTCAGGGATGGGCGATGGCTCAGTTGGTAAAGCACTTGCCAGGCAAGAATAAGGCCTTAATTTGGGTCCCCGGCAGCCACATAAAGTTGGTTGAGACACCCGAATCTGTGGTTCCATCATGGGGAGGTGGAAAACTGGATCCCTGGAGCTTACTCAATCACGTTAGCCAGCCAGTGAGCTGCAGAGTCCGAGAGAGACCCTTATCTCCAAAAAATAAGGTTGGAAAAATAACTGAGGAACTATGTCTACCAATGGCTCCCCCCCCCCCCGTGTGATAGCAGCACCCCTTCTCAAACATGAGGCAAGTTAAAATCAAATCACATAGACAGCACAGTCTCAGCTTTGTTCAAATAGATGTGATTTTATATGCACAAACTGTTAATAGTGCAATGGTGGACGATGACAATCTGATGTTTATATCTCCCTGTTTTTATTTTTCTGTTTTTAATTTTTTTGCATTTAACTCAAATTCTGTTTTGATAAAGTATACAAATATAAAAGTTGCCACCTGAGCTGTTTTTAAGTTTGGTGCCACAAGATACCAAAGGCAAAACTTCCACCAAGAAAGGCTGCATCTGATATTTTGCCTGCTTGAAATCTCTATGCAAAGCACTGCAAAGCGTGGATGCCTGGCTGACATGAAGAGAAAAGGCACTAACTCAATATTTTAGCCATCCATCCTGCCACACAAACTTTCTAACCGTCATTCCCAGTGAAGACTGACTTGTCTATATTGGACTTTGGCACAAGTGTTGTATGTAAGAATATCCATGCTTGCTGGGCAAAGGTGGTGCATGCCTTTAATGCCAGCACTCAGGAGGCAGAGGCAGGCAGATCTCTGTGCGCTCGAGGACAGCCTGGTCTACAGAGTGAGTCCCAGGACAGCCAGGACTACACAGAAAAGCCCTGTCTCAAAACAAAAACAAAAACAAAAATATCTGCCCTGAGCCTTAGCAACCCTTAAAGACCTCAGTGCTTTGTTCTAGTACCAGACCCCATGCCAAGAATGCATGAAGCTTGGGTTGGATCCCCAGTGCCACATAAATCAGGTGGCCTGTAATCCTAACACTTGGAAGGTGGGAACAGTAGGCTCAGAGTTCAAGGTCATCCTTAACTATATAGTGAGTTTGAAGCCAGCCTGGGCTACATGAAACCCTGCCTCAAAAATAAATAAATAAACAAACAAATAAATAAATAAAAATAACGTTTTAAAAATCACTTTAAGTTCTTAAAATTACACTTGTTTATAGGGAGGGCACACGGCCCATGGTACGCATGTGTGGGCGTCATAGGATTTTGTGGGAATCAGCTCTCTCCTCCTGTGGATCCCAGGGACCAGATTCAGTCCATCAGGCCTACTTACAACATCTTCCCCCGCTGAGCCATGGTGTCAGTCCCCATTTGTTTTCTAACAAGGTCTCATACACTGTGGCCCAGGCTGGTCCGGAAACTATATGGTTCAAAATCACAGCAGTTCTCCTGACTCAGTCTCCAAAGTGCTGGGGTTACAGGCGCAAGCCACCATGAGTGACATTACTTATTTTAACACTTGCTTGAAGACGCCGGGGATGTGGCTCAAGGATGTGGAACTTATTTAGCACATCTGACACCCTCGCTTCGCTCTCCAGCTTCTCAGCCCACCAGCCAAGGCTGTCCCCTGGTATCCCTGCCTTACACCTCACTCCACTCTGCACTCGCTTCACTCACTGCCAGGCCTAGCCCGTTTGCTCATTCTCCACATACTTCCCACGCTCCTTTGCCTTCTTCAGCCGCCTCATTTCTTTCTTTAAAGCCTGACCCAGCCCCACCTCCTGCACACAGCTTATCTGATCGACATGGCCTTTGCTGCCTTTGAAGAGCTCCTCTCCAAAGGGAGACAATTACACCCAGCTCTCTCATCAGGATGCTGCAGATGTCAACAGCAAAACACAAAGCACCTGGCCCAGATACAGGCTTCCAGAGCACAGAACTCACGCTCTCCCCCAGGGCTTGGCTATGAGCTCCTTAGCAATGGCCTGGCCTATACTCTTTGAAGCCCCATTGCCTGCTTCATTTCCTCAGTTTAAGCTGCAGGCACCAAGGCCAGACACGGGCCCTCGGAGACAGTGTCTGTGCCTCACTAGCTATCTGACCCAGGCTTACGGCCTCTGCTCTGTTTTCACAGCTGCTCCTGTGTCCGGTGTGATTGGGAAAGAGATGCCCGAGGCCAACTTGCATGAGCGCCAACAGTCATTCACACCTTCAGAAGAGAGCCTCTGAGTCCACATTAGGACTACATTCTGTGTTCTCCGGGCTACCACGCTTGCCTTTGCCTTCCCCAACAGTAGCCGAGAAAGGACAGCTAACTGTGGCCCAGAGCCAGGTCTGGAAGTGTGGAGGTAGAGGCATGCCGCGTCTCTCTGTGCCTTGTGTCCAGCAGGAGCCCTCCCAGGTCCCTACCTTTAGCCTCCTCTGGTTGAAAAGCCTCCCCCACCTAACTCCACAGCCCTTCTACAGAGAATCGAATGTTTTGGTCAGCACAGAGGCCAAAGAGGCTTGGAAAGTCATCCCATGCCATCGATCTCCCTGGAAGGATGAGCCCTTCCATTTTCTCTTTGTCCCACCCCATCAGAGTGGTCATCCTGCCACCGATACCCAGACACTTCATGGGAGTCCATACTCTCAGCACTCAGAAACCGTCTTCACCCTGTTTCTAGCCATATCAGAAAGGGCCTTTACAAAAAAGTTAACTAAAAAAAAAAAAAAAAAAAAATACAAGATTCAAAACGTACACACTATGAGACCTCTGCTGGGAGATGACAGACGCTGAAGGAACTGCACTAAATGCCAACAATGCTGGCCTCTGGGTACTGGTATTTTGTTTGTTTGTTTGTTTGTTTGTTTGTTTGTTTGTCCCCACACTTAGCTACAGAGTTAAAAGATTCTATAAATGAATATATCTGGGAGAAGCTGAAAATAGAAAAGAGACCAAGGAAAAGAAAGGAAAGGCCAGAAGGAAGAGATGGTAGAAAGGGAGGGAGGGAGGGCGGCTGTACCTGCCCCAGAAAAACCCGAAAACTTGTCCACAGCCCCTCACCCAGGTAGTGGGCCTCACCTCCTCTGGAGTGGTGCAAGGACCGGGGTTCCTCCAGCAGGATGACTGCTTCGCCGGGGGCCTGCATCTTGGACAGCCTCTCCTTCATGCCGCTGATATTTCCATGCAACCCCCAGGCACTGCAGAGCCGGGGAAGACTGTCCTCCTGGCTGGACAGCAACGATCTCTCTGGCGCATCCAACGGGCAGAGTGTGACCTGAAATTGGGTCCGTGGTTGAGGAGATACAGGAGAAGAGATGGGCCTAAATTCTAGGTGGCAGCCTCACCCAGCCCTACCCCCCAGCTGCTAAGAAGCTATGGCATCTCCCATTGGCCTAGCCAAAAGGATGGGGTGAAAGTCACAGAAAAACTGAGGGTGTGGGTGAGTCAGGCTGCCACCTGTGTGTTCTAGGTAAGTTTCTCCACGCTAAGGAAATAGTTCAGGTGTCAGAGGCGTGCACTGCTGCAGACAGGAACCAGGGCTTCATGCAAGCAAGTGTCCTGCTGCCCTCACGCTCCAGCAAGGTCTCCTTTCATTTTAAGGTTATACCTTCCGTTTCTTTTGAGAGTGATGGTGTCTTATTTGCTTGATTGTAATGAGACAGTGGTGCTTGTCTTTTTTTTTTTTTTTTTTCATACTAACTTAAAAAAATAAACTGATAACCTGAAGGCATATTTTGAAGTATTTTCTGGTCAGTAAATACAAGAAATCCAGGAGTCACTAGAATGGCAACTTGTGTGTGTGTGTGTGTGTGTGTGTGTGTGTGTGTGTGTGTGTGTGTGGTGATAGTGGTAGTGGTTTTTGAGACAGGGTTTCTCTGTGTAGCCCTGGCTGCCCCGGAACTCACTCTGTAGACCAAGCTGGCCTCGAACTCAAAGACTCACCTGTCTCTGCCTCCCAAGTGCTGGGATCAAAGGCATGTGCCACCACTGCCCGGCAAATGGCAACTTCTTATACTTAGAAAAGGACCTACTTGAGCCAGACACTAAGTCAAACGCCTGTAGTTGCAGCTTACTGAGACGGGAGGATCACTCAAGCCCAGGAGTGACAGTCAACCTGGGTAACACAGCAGGATCCCTGCCCCTTCCCTTAAAGAAAAGATGGTGCTATGCAGGTAAATCTGTAATAGGGCGCTTGCCTAGTTATGTGAGGCCCTGAGTTCAATTCCAGTACGGTAAAGATCAAAATAAATAAGAGGAAAGAAAAAAAAAAAAAAAGGATTAACAAAATGATCCAAGTGTTCATGTTCAAGAGCAGCAGCAGAGATGCAGGGGGCGGGGGCTGACAAAGCAGGTTAGGGCAGGCACTCATACAGGCAGACTGCTCCTGGCAGTCTTCCCACTTGTGTGTCCCTGGCACAACCGTCTCATCTCCCTGTATTTGGATGTTTCCTTAAAAATCATGGGTTATAACTCTTTTTTTTTTGGGGGGGGGGGGTTATAACTCTAATTGCTAGTTACAGTTATTTGTGAAGCTCACAGGAAGGAACAGAAAGTCCTTGACACAAAGGCGACTTTCACTGCTATTACTTAGGATTATTATTATTTGTGTGGGTGGGTTTTGTTGTTGTTTGTTTGTTTGTTTGTTTGTTTAGGGATTCTTCATGTAGCTCTGGCTGTCCTGAAACTCACTTTGTAGACCAGGCTGGCCTCGAACTCACAGAGATCCACCTGCCTTTGTCTCCCCAAGTGCTGGGATTAAAGGCGTGCACCACCATGCCCGGCAGGATTCTTGTTTTGAACCTGAGACTCTCAAAATATCCTCTGAATTCTCAGAAAGGTAAGATCTGATCAACATGCAAAAAAAAAAATAGGCCAATGGATTCTACTGAAGCAGAGCATGACCAGCTCATCAGCAGATCTCTGAAAAAGTGCGTATCGTATGGCTGCAGACACAGGACGATCCGGGAAGGGAAAGCTGTGAGTTCAGTGAAAGGAACAGCTTCCTGAGGGCTCCCAGGAAGGAAGGAGAGAGGGGATGAGTGGCTCACAGATGACGGGGGTACCTATTCTGAAGGACACGGTAGCGGTAGGGACATTTACCACACATTTATCAAAACCCCTAACACTAGTGGATGTGGTGGTGTATGCCTATAACCCTACCACTCGGGAGGTTGAGGCAAGGGGTTGTAAGTTTAAGGGCAACCTGGACTTAACAGCAAGACCCTGTTTAAAAGACAAAAGAGGGGAAGAGCTCACAAGGCCCTATACCCGTGAGGATCTATAAACTGTCAATGGTTGCCAGAAAGGGAGGGACATTTTTCTCCAGTGGTGTGTCACTGCTAAGTTGCCCATGTTCGGCTGGGTGGAGTGGCAAATGTCTGTAATCCCAGCACTCTGAGAAGCAGAGGCAGGTGGATCTCTGTGAGTTCAAGGCCAGCCTGGTCTACAAAGTGCAGCCAGGGCTACGCAGAGAAACCCTGTCTTGCAAAACCAAACCATAAGAAAACAAAATGAGAAGTTGCCCATGCTCTGCAGATCAGCCTCACCCATGTTGCCATAAGCAACCCTGACTAAATTTGCTGGGCCACACACACAAAGATGAGAGCAGAAAGGAGTTAACTGGGAAAAGTTCAGTATGCGCGCGCGTGCGTGCGTGTGTGTGTGTGTGTGTGTGTGTGTGTGTGTAAAAGGCAGTGTGAAGAGTGAATATGATCAAAGCAACAAAGCCCCTTTGTGTAATTAATGTTGATTTTAAAGGTTTTAGAAATCAAATAGAAACTATCAGATGTATACAACAGAAAACCTAAATCCTAATGTAAACGATGGGCCTTCTCTGGTAAGACTCTGTTGATGTTGTTTTACCAGTCTTGACAAATGTGCCTAAAGAAAGTCTCTATGGCTTGGGAAGCATGGAAGTGTGGGTGGGGAGAGCCAGACCCGAGCTTCCCACTCACTGTCCTTTAAAGCGGTTTTAAGTCCATTATTGCTATTTTTATCATTGTTATTATTATTATTATTCTATTGCTTTTTGAGACATGGTATATGTAGTGTTGGCTAGCCTGGACCTCATTATGTAGCCCAGGGTATCCTCAAACTCACAGATCACAGAGATATGCTGGTTTCTGCTTCTCAGAGCTGGGATTAAAGACATGGGCTAAGTATTAATTTTATTTTTTTAATTGTAAAAAATGTTTATTTATTATTTACACAGTATTCTGCCTGCATGTGTGCCTGCACACCAGAAGAGGGCACTAAGTCACATTATAGATGGTTGTGAGCCACCATGTAGTTGCTGGGAATTGCACTGAGGACCTTTAGAAGAACAGCCAGAGCTCTTAACCTCTGAGCCATATCTCCGTCCCCTAATTTTATTTTGTAGCTGATCACAGCAGCACGGTCCCTGAATCCTAGCACTCAGGAGTTAGGCAGCCTGTGGATCTGATACCAGCCTATGATAGAGTAAGTTCCAGTGAGACTTTGTCCTAAAAACAAGTAAATAAAGCCATTGATTTTGTTTTTGAGACAGGGTTTCTCTAGGTAGCCTTGTCTGTTCTGGAACTTGCTCTGTAGACCAGGCTGGCAAGCCCATCAATTTTTTAGTTTATAAATATGGTTCAAGATACACCGCACAATTTTTAAAAACTACTAGTTGTATTTTTTTTGGTATGACAGCAAAGAAAAATATCTGCTATTTTCTAAATACATATTTGTATGAGGCTGGGACTTGCGTGTGTTTCAACCAAGACAATAAATATATCATAACACACCGACCACAGAAGCAGACCTGAGATGGCAGCTGCTTCCCTTGAGTCAGGTACTAAAAAGAGCTGCAAAACAGAAAACACTACTGCTCTTCTGAATTTGTTGTCGTTGTTTCAGAAAGCAGTTACTTTTTTTCACAGGATATTTATGTTTAAAATAGCTCCTATTTAGTGGGGTGCAGTGGTACACGCCTGAGATCCCAGCACTCGGGGAGGCAGAGGCAGGGGGATCGCTGTGAATTTGAGGCCAGCCTGATCTACAAAGCAAGTCCAGGACAGCCAAGGCTACACAGAGAAACCTCAAAAAACAAAAACAAAAAATACTATTTTTAAATACTTTAGTAAATATAGTTAAAATTTCCTTACCTATAATCTCTAGTAGAGTAAATATTAATAGCTATAAGCATGTCTTTTAGAGTTCTCACTTATTTTAAGAAGTAAACATGTCCAGAGATCAGGGTATCTGAACCACTGTGTGAGGACAGAGCTAGGTCAAGTTCTGCTTTCAGGCCCTGGAGATGTCCCCAAGCTGGCCTCAGCTGTTCTCACCCATGGCTCAGGATGTCCCTGTCCATGTTAAAACCATGGTGTGGATATGGAAGAGGAATAAATGTCATGAACTTGGTGGCCCTAGTCAGCTCCCTCGGGGCCCAGGGTAGGGGAAGATAATGAGAGGTGGTACTTCCTCAGCAGTGAGCCCTGGAAGGGGGGGGTTGGGAGTGGGGGTGTCAGAGGCCAGTCACAGTCCCAGCCTTCCCCTCATGATCTAAGAACTCCTGCTGGACCTCAGAGGAGCTTTCTGAGAAGCCTCACCAGGAACTTGGCCGTCTGGTTGGTTTTGGTGTACTTGTAGAGCCGGCGAAGCTGCTTGGCTTCCAGTTCTGAGAAGAGGGACACAAATCGCCAGAGCATCCTGCAGAGAGAAACCAGACAGAGAGGCTGACTGAGCCTTTTCTACCCCCTCCATCCTGTGACCAGGAGCTACCCAGCAGAAGGTACACCGTGCTTCCTCAGTGTCAGGGTGAGGAGATGGAGGTGGGGACCAGGACAGAAATGTCACGTGCTGGTATCAAGCACCAGTACACAGCAGCTGTCCACCTAGAGGCCAGAGAGTTCTTCTCAGGAGAGAGAGGCTTAAAGACGTGAGTGCGCACGTGTGTGTGTGTGTGTGTGTGTGTGTGTGTGTGTGTGTGTGTCTGTCTCTGTGTGTCTGTGTTTTTGTGTGTCTGTGTGTAACTGTCTGTGTGAGTGCTTGCCACAGTGCCCGTGAGGAGGTCAGAGGACAACTAACAGCATTGGATTTCTCCTTCCACTGTATGGGTGGGAGGGACAGAACTCAGGTGGCTGGGCTTGGTAACATGCGTTACCTGCAGAGGCCTCTGGAGGCCCTTGGGAAAGACTTTGTCTGCTAGGTGCACAGCCAAGGTGCGGTCAGTGTGGCCCTGATGACGAGAGGGCCCTGTTCCTTACACACCCGCTGTCTCCCAGGGTCTTGGCCCTCTGCGGGGCTGGAGGGCCCTGGCTGGAGCGTAATCTTGAATGGAGGTGGGCTAGGACAGGAGGCTGCCTACTTCTTCCAGTGCTTCATCTCCCAGGCTTGGCAGTAGTGCTGCAGAAAGGTGTTGATGTGGTCCCCGAGGGCCTCCAGGCTCTGCTTCATGCGCTTTACCAGCTTCTTCTGCGGAAGGTCCTTGGGCAGGTTCAACTTGCGCAGGAACTTCTTCAGGGGCCTCAGGTATTCTTTACACTGAGGAGGTCACAGGCAAGGTGGGGGCTGAGGGTGGGGAGGAAAGGCAGGTGGACACCCCAAGTGTCTGGCAAATTGGCCTGAGTGAGGTCCTTAGTGGCTCACAGAGGGCTGTGTGGTGACAGGCTCCAAAGAGTTTCCCACCCCACTTCCATCCTGAGTGTGACAGATGAGGTGGTAGGCTCGGAGTTAGAAGCCTCCTGAGGCCTCCCAGGCTAGAGGGACGGGGTTTCAGGATGGCCTCTTACAATTTTGAAGGTGTCCTGGCTCAGGCCCTTGGCATGACAGACCAGAGCATCTCTGGCAGGTACGGTGCTGGAGCTCCCCACCTGGAAGGAGGTGGCACAGTCAGCAAGGGGCTCAGGTCTGAGGATCAGTGCTGGGCAGATGTTGGCAAATGACAGCCAAGCTCCTCTCCATTCTCCCTGTGATCTTTCTTAAAACATCACTAGGTCAGTGAGGCTGGGCAAAGAAGCCCATCTCTAAAAACCCCTGTTTAGAAAACCTAGAACATTTTACCTATTTCTTTTATAATTCTTGGCTATCCTGGGAAACTTTGCAAAGCTCCTAATAAATATTAACTCATTTTCTTTTTCCACGAATTCTGTGAGGGTACCTATCATTACCTCTGGTTATAATCGAGAACACTGGGGCATTGAAAGAATTCTGTGACTCTTTGTCGGGCAGCAATCACTTTTTCTTTCATTTATTCATGGGCCTGGTGCTTACTGAGGTCCCAGGCCCATGTCTATGCATGTCTAAATTTTAGCATTATGTCATGCAACTAACTGAAGGGTACCCAGTAAAGAAGGGTGGTGATGATAACAGGACTCTTGTGACACAGAAGTGGAGCAAAGAAAACTGGAAATCAGTGGTGACGAGGCAGCTGTAAAATACCCCTAAAACTTAGAGAGCACAGGATGAGTCTGTGTCACTGGGTTTGTACCTCACATATTCTTGTCTTTCTTTGCTTTTTGGGTTTTTAAAATTTTTATTATTTTTGGTTTTTTTGAAATAGACTTTCTCAGTGCAGCCCTGGCTGACCTAGAAATTGCTCTGTAGACCACGCTGGCCCCAAACTCGCAGAGATCCGATGGACCCTGCCTCCTGAGTGCTGGGATTGAAGGTGCCAGCAGGGTCGGGTTTGCACCTCACATCGTCAAAGCCCCTGTGGACAACTGGATTACTTGCCATTTGTGTTCAGGAGAGGAAGATCTGCATTCAGATCACTCTGAGGGGACGCTGGGGAAAGGTAAAGAAGGGACAACTACAGACAGTGGGGACTCTGGCTAACTCCGTAAACACAGCCACATAACTGTCCACAGACCGTAACACATTTGTACACTCACATAGGCATGGGTTAGCAATAAAACGGAACTTCTCACCATCTTGCCAGAGACTCATCTTTGATAAACATGTTTACTACTTATCCCCAACTTTTTGGTTCTTGGGAATCAAACCCAGGACTAGGGCAAGCTCTCTGCTACTGAGCTACCCTCTAGCCCAACTGATGGAGGAATTACGTCCTCCTGTTCTTTGGGCTCTTGCCAGCTCATACATCCCACCACTTTCTCTTCTGGTCTCCTTCCTTGAATTTCACGTTCACGGTTCTCTAAATCCAGCCCCTCCCTGGCTCCCTTACTTCCAAGCCTCACTTCACCTTCTCTAGTGGCTTGTCTCCTTCACCCCCTTGCCCATCTATGGCTTCCATCTCAACAGCTGGGCTGGCAGGCTCCAGGCTAGCACTCCTCAGGTCCTCCACAGGCTTCTAACCTACTGCTTCTGTGACCTGGGTGCCTCCAGGTAGTGGGCAGGTTGGCTCCAGAACTCGGAGCAAAACCATGGCAACTGCCAACACAGAGCTCAGGCCCCCCACTCTCCTGTCCGCTCATGCTTCAGGGTGGCTGCCGTCCATCCCCTTCAGCTGGAAACTGGACTGGGTAATTGAGTAAGTGAGCCAGGTATGGTGGGTACCCAGCCCCGCTCCACATATCTCCCCCCCCCCCCCCCACCGTCAGCGCTCACAGCCGATCGGGGCTGGACACCTCCGACCAGACGCTGTTGATTTTAAACCCTGGTAAAATGTTTGAGGTACATTTGAAGTGGATGGAAACCACTCGTGCCTCCGCAAGTCACACCGGAAACTTTTGATTGTGTGCGTGTGTGTGTGTGTGTGTGTGTGTGTGTGTGTGCGCGCGCGCGTGTGTGTGTTGGTGGGCAGTGGAGTTGTAATAGACCTTTCCAGAATAAAGGACTAAGAGGTTGCTGAGAGAGAGAATGGAGTATAATAAATCTCTCCTGCTAGCCCCCGTAGCCACTAAGTTAATACACTGATTATGCTGAGGGATGGTTGGCTTGCTTTAAGGGTATTTACAGAAGTACCAGCCAGCGTGTATTCCATTAATTCTCACCAAAACCTTCCTGGGGGTAGGTGTCAAGGAGCGGCCCTGTTTCATAATGAGTCTGGGTAGCTGAGGTCCTATCACTTGCCTTAGGTCAGTGGCCACTGAAACAGGTGCAAGGCTTACGGTCGGATTACGAGACAAGACGAGAGCTCTGGCTTCTCCCTCCTCCTGTCTGCCCGGGGGTCCCGGACGGCTAGAGCAAACACTGTCAGCAGCGTCTGGAGCCGCAAGGGTGGGCCTAAGGGGGTGGGCGCGCACAAGTTCCGGGCTCAGACAGGACAGCTTCGTCCCTACCAGGGCACCAGCGCCCCCTCGTGTCTTTCGGCTGCTAGCGTAGCGAGTTGCCCGGTGCAAAGACCGTTGTAGCTGCAGTTTACTCAAGTCCTACCTTCCCTGGAACGCTAGATTCCAGCGCCAAGACCTCTTGAATGTCTTCAGGGACTGACGATAAATTCCCCTCCCCGCGCCCCAGTTTGATCATGTTCTCTCTCTTCTTTAGTGGTCACTGGGTTGGACTGCTGTCGGCCAATAGGGCCTTCCCTCTGTCCAGCTGGCCGCACAGGACAGGACATGGTAGCTCTTGACAGCTTCAAGGCTGGAGGCCGGAGGCCTGGGGTTTTGGTGAGTTCTTTTTCTGTCCAGAAATTCTTAAACTGTTCTCTGTACTATTATGTTTAGCAAATTGTTGGGAGGGACGGGGACAATCAAGGTCCCTACTTCTCTGCCTTCACTTTGAAAGACCTGTTCTCTGAGGATTATTTTGCAGCTAAGGACAATTACATTGGTAATCGGAAGGCCAAAAAAAAAAAAAAAAAAAAAAAAAAAAAAGGCCTCCTAGGAGTTGGAGAGATGGCTCAGTGGTTAAGAGCATTAGCTTCTCTTCAAGAAAACCTAGGTTCAATTCCCAGCACCCACATGGTAGCTCATAACTGTCTGTAACTCCAGTTCCAGGGTACCTGACAGCCTCACACCAAAGCACATAAAATAAAATTAAATAAATTGTTAAAACAAAAGGGGTCCCAGACACCTTAAATAGAGTAATAATCGGTAAACAATATGTTTGAAAATGTAGAATATGTGTTACCTCTGTCCATCTTAGGGACAACCCTAAGGAGAAAAAGATTTGACAAGAGTGACATTCTAGAAACCATCCTGAAAATGTCATCAGTCGGATAAATAAAACGTTATGTCACATGTTGCCGCACGTGTTCAAGCGCTATTCTATCAGCATGTGTGGCACGATCCCATTTGTAGATATACACTGAGAAAGGTGCTGGGGTACCTTCAAAATATTCAAATTCATTCTGCTTATTTGTTTTGTACTCATAAAGCTAGGCAGGGTGGGAATCTTGTAATAGTTTAGAAAGGCTGAAGCAGTAGGGCTGTTGTAAGTTCAAGGTCAATTTGGGCTACATAGCAAAATTCTGTCTCAATACAACCCAAAATTTAAAAATACATTGTTATGAAGAGATGGGGGTGGGGACTGGAAGGAGAAGATTAAATGGGAAGGGGGGTGGAGGAGAGGGTTAATGGAGGCACTGTGAGAAGGGACAGTTAGCAGTAGGGCCATATGGAAACCTGCGACTGTAAAGCAGCATACATCTATGGAAGGGATACAAATGGAGTCATCAAAGAGTGGGGAGACAGTGCCCTAAGTAGACATCTGAAAAAACAGAAAAGCTCTCCATGACAACTAAATAGCATTATTAAAAGATTTAAAACAAAACACAGGACTCAGGAGGTCGCCCAGCTGGTCGAGTGCTTGCCATGCACAAAGTCCTGGGTTTCATGCCCAGCACCACAGAAACCAGCCTCACATGCCTGTAATCTCAGCACTCTGGAGGAGGACTGTTACTAGTCCAGCCTGGCCTCTTGTCTGTACAGGCTGAGTGCTAGACACCCAGGCTATACTGATACTCTGTCTCAAAAACAAAACACAACCCACAAGTAGGCACATACATTACAATCCAGAACTGATATGGGATATGAACCAAACAGTAAAAAAGAATTTTTTTAGTAAGCATGTACATGTATATATTACTCTCTCTTACACACACACACACACACACACACACACACACACACACACACACACAGAGTCTACATTTCAAAAGAGAGAAACAAAAGTTTTAGAACCAAAAGGCTTAGAAAGGTTTAGCCATTCTGGTCTCTCCTACACTTCCCCGTCCCTCCAAACGCCTCCAGCAAGTCCTAAGCTCTGGATGGCTACCCTGTTTACATAATGGCTTTATTATCAAACAAGGGGAGTAGCCTGAAAAGACAATTGAAATGGCTCAAATACAACATTAACTAAAACCAAACGCAACTCCATTGCTTCAAAATTCAATTGGTCAGAATAAAATTACTCTGTAGGGCAAGTCAAGTCATTCAATAGTGTTATTCCTTGCAGCATATATTTATAAAAGCTATGTATCATGAGATGGTGAGTTGGCTTAGCGGATAAGGGCTTTGCCTCTGAGTCTGATAGCCCAAGTTGGATCACTAGGACCCACATGGTACAAGTGTTAGTATTTTGGAACACAACCTGCTTCTGGGTTGCCCAGCAACCTATGATGTCATCATATGTCGCCAGCCAGGTGGTCACACCTGGAAGGCGTGGTTACCGTGCCCCCTTAAAAGAGCCGATTCCGACACGTGGTCACTCTCTTACTTTCTCTCTCTTACTTCCCCCCCCTCTCTTTCTCTCTCTCTTTCTGGGGCTTCCCCCCTTTCCCTTTCCCCCTTTCTTCCCCCACCATGTCCCGATACCCACATCCTCCATATCCCTCCTAATAAACCTCTCAAAGAGAATATCGGTTGTCCCCCTGCTTCTATTTTTAATTTATAACAACAAGGAAAGAATCAACACTCAAAATTGTCTTCTGGCCTGATGATGGTGGCGCATGAACTTAGTTCCAGCACCTGGGAGGCAAAGGCAGGTAATTTGAGTTTGAGGCTGGCATGGTCTACAAATCAAGTTCCAGAACATCCAGGGCTACACAGAAAAACCCTGTCTCAAAAAACAAAACAAATACTGTTCTGTGACCTACACATACCTGATCGTGCTTGCATGCAGGCATGAGTGCATACACAAACGCATGCACTCACACATAAACACACACACACACACACACACACACACACACACACACACTTACACACACACCTTCCCCCCAAATACACATGTTTTTTTAAAAAGCTGCTCACTGCTCACCTTGTGAGGTGTGAGAGGTGAGGCCTGTGAGTGTGTCCACACTCTATTTTTTGCAGGTTGGCATTCTCTCCTGCACAGACTGGTCTCATAGTAACCATGGGTTACTCCCTACCATAGGTCCACAAGATGGAGCTTCCAATTTCCTTGTTATATATGCTGAATTAAGTAAGCATGGAAAACGGGTCTCAGTATCTCCTTGAACATTGCCTCACAGATCTCCTCTCTCTCTCAGAGTGGCACAAAAACTTTTTATTTTCCTAAAAAAACTTGCCTCTATCTCTTTCCTTGATGAGAAACTCAAGGGCATCCTTAGAATTGCTAAAGAAGATATTTGGATCTTAAGGCAAATTATTCAGTTGTGTAACTAAAATTATACCAAGACCCCCTAGAAGAGTAAGGACATTCAAATTCTTAACACAGTTCTATTACTGTGTCAGCAAACAGTGCTTTCGGCTCCCAGTTGAGGGCCAAGGTCATCAGAGTCTGAATCATTACTTAAGATTGGGCTTGAGGGAATCAAGAAAGCTCTGAAACTGCAACAAACTGTATGTAAGAACTCATTAAAGACTTTAGGAACCAGGCTCTAACAGGCATAATCTATGCGTGTGCACTTTTCAACAGTGGTTTTGGGGGTTAGGAAGGTCTTCAAGTCTAAATCATGGAAGGCCTCAAACAGAGGCACCAAGAAACGCCCCACACAGGGCTAGTGTTGAAAAGACAGGTGCAGGAGAAAGCAGAAAGATAAGCAGTCTGGATAGCCATGTTTCAGACCCAAATCAAGTACCTGGGGATTAAAGTAAATCCAGAGCTCTCATGACCACAGTGAAGTTCAAGTGCTACAGGCTTTCTTCCCCTGAACTGTAGACAGGGATCAGCTCTGCCTGGGCCAATCCAAGGCATGCAGGCCTGTCAGGACAGGCTACATGGCTAAGGCCTCAGTTCCCTGGCTGTAGATGCTTCCAAGCACACAGGCAGTAAACAATTTTTTATCTCTGCTATTGCAACTCCCCATACGGTTCTCAAAATGTATTTGTGGTTATTTTCCTGCTCTTCACTGACTATCTGCTGTAGTTTTCCATTTAGTGAAGCTTTGACTTAATTTCACTTTTTTGTCACAATGTTTTAATTTTGGCCTTATTGCTCTAAAAATATCTTGTCAGGGTATCAAAATAACACTGCAGAATGGCAACCTCAGAACTCTGGAGCATGCTTCTAAATAGTCTAATAATATGCAAGTGTCTATGATGCTGTCAAATACTGGGCCTAAGGATTTCTACTCTCTTTTTACAGGAAGATTTTCTTTCTTGAGTTAAGATGAATCAGAATGAATGCAATAAGCAAACCCTGAGAATGATTTTTTTTCCTGGTTTTTCCAGACAGGGTTTATCTGTGTAGCCTTAGTTTTCAGAGTGCTAGAATTAAAGGCATGAACTGCCATAATTGCCCCCACCCCTTTTTGGCAAGATGGCTCATTGAGCAAAGGTGCATGCCACCAACTTTTCACACACATGCACACACACACACCAATGTAATACAAAAAGATGTTAAATCAACATCCAGCTATGAAAGGTGGCATAAATGAAAGTAGAATTAGGAAGATATGCCTGGAAAACATCATTAAATATTTCTACCACAGAGAAGTATGTGTATATTTCTATACACATAATCTGAAAAGTTAATAATCAGCTCTAGTGATCCAATTCTAGAAACATACTAGAGTCTGAAGTTCACTTAATTGGATCCATACAAAGAATAACTGAGGACTTGAACCCACTATATTAAGCCTTCTCCAAATTTGCCTAATGATAAGAAGCATCTATTAAATTATCATGCTATCTTGAAGGATCCTGAGTCTAAAGATCTGAAACAAGGTGATTTTTTTTCACAGTCTAGAAGAAGACTTTGATATTAGCACCATTCCCAGAACCACCAATCTGGGCTTGGTGTAAGGTAGACAAAACCCGGTATCCTGGAAGAGAGGAGACAAAAGTAAATTCCTGGGAGAAATGGTTGCAAAAATTATAGATGAAATTTTCTCTTTCTAAAATCATACCCAAGCCAGGCTTGGTGGTGCAAGCCTGTAATCCCAGCACTCAGGGAGGCAGAGGCAGGCAGAGTGCTGTGAGCTTGAAGCCAGCCTGGTCTACATAGCAAGTTCAAGGCCAACCAGAGCTACATAATGAGACTTTGTCTCAACAAGTAAACAGGTATCCCAGGCTGGCCTTTAATTTGAAACTTCTGATTCTTCTGCCTCTACCTTCAGAGTGCTGGCATTACAGACATACACAAACACTCTGCTTTCTGCAGTGCTGAGAATTAACCTAGGGCTCTGTGCAGGATAGGTAAGCACTCTGTCTACTAAGCCCCATCCCCAGCAAGATACTAGATATGGTATCTTTACACAATATTTACACAACAGAGTCCCGAAACACTGCTTCATAGCAGTGACCTCTCCTTTCCACCACACTTAAGCATTTACCCAGGATGACACTGACTCTGAACCCCAGGTTCCTCAACTGCAAAAACAGAATAATAAAACCTGCCTCACAGAGTTTCTCTGAGGATTAAATACAGCTCAGGTGGGTAAAAGGACCCACTGCATGTTTGCCACATGGTAAGTGTCTGATTAGCATTTGTGTCTTTCCACAGAGACCATGGAGGGTAGAATCTTGTTTAAGTCAGCAATCCATAACCCCAGTTTCTAGCTAAGGCCTCAGCAAATATTGGTTGACTTGAATAAATGATTGAACAGATAAATGTTCCTGCACTAAAGAAGAAAATGTTAACTGCTGATAGCAGAACTCCTTGTAGGAAAAGAAACAGCTTCAAAAGCTACTGAGGCACACCTGAGTTTGTGGCCAATGAGAAGCAGTTGAGCTAATCTCAAAGCAGACAGGATGAGAAACTGTGAGGAAGCTGGGAACAGGTCTAGGACAGAGACTACAGTTTGGACAAAACATTCCTGGGGGCAAGGTAGCTGAACACGTTATTAATCTGGCTGTATGTGTTTGCTGTGTAGTATAAGATACAGCCATTCACAACACACAGATCTTTAGTTAATTCCCATTCTGCTGGGAAGCCTTGAATATATGTTTGGTTTGGAATGGGATGAATCAACTTCCATCCAAGAGATAAAGGGGTAATCGTGGAGGGGGTTTGGGGGAGCTCCAAAGAGGGGGACAGCAGGGCACAGATGCTATAAAGGGATAAATGGAAAAATAGAAGGGGGCTTTAACTAGGAAATGAGGGTAATACAGAAGAAGAGGAAGGAGCAATAGATAACACTAGGGATGTTTGAAAAAGCCATAAAGGAACATATTACTTAATAAACTTATTTAAAGTGTTATATGTATGGTATACATAAATATATTATATGCAAGTACTATATATATAAAAAAATCAATAGTCAGACCAAGCTGTAAAGTCTATGAACAGTAACAACAGTCTAACAAAAAGCTGGGTGTGATAGTACATCTCTTTAATCCCAGCACTTGGGAGGCAGAGGCAGGTGGATCTCTGTGAATTCAAAGCCAGCCTGGTCTACAGTTGAGCATGAAGACAGCCACAGTCACATAAAGAAATCCTGTCTCAAAACACAAAAAGCAAAACAAACAAACAAAAAAAGTGTCTAGCAAGCTACCTTCAATGGTTCAGTAGTGAAACTTTATCTAGCAGTCTCAAAGCATAGTAGCTTCTGGAAAAGAGTTGCCTACAAGTTGAACAGGGAGCTCCAGGATGGAAGGTATGCAGATTATCATCCATTTTGGGTGATATTTTTTGGTGGCAGATATTTTTCGGGTCGCACATGCTAAAATGACCACTTGCTGACGTTCACGTAAGTCACCTTAGTAAGTGTGTTGACTCATCAACACATTTGTAGGAACTGCTTCTTTAGTGTGACATTGCTATTCTTCCTGAAGTGAAAAGACTTTCAGATCTTTGGAAGTGACACACAACTGGCCCCTGACAGAGACTGACAGAAAATGGGTTGTGGGGGAACATGTGTATGGCCCCTATGATGGTGAGATGGTGATGAGGCTGATCTGCCTGAGGCAGACGATTGGTGGGGGTAGTTTCAGCACAACCATCTTTCTTCCTGTATGGGGTGGTATATATCCTTGGAGTGGCACTTGCACATTCTCTGAAATGGGACATGTAGTTGAAAGGATCAGACTAACTTTGTAACCTGTATGTCTTCTAAAGCCTATAGTTTTGAGTTTTAGGTCCAAGTTAAGCTAAAGCCTCTTAGTACCTTTCCAGAGAACAGAGAAATGTGACCCTATCTGTGAGGACAGATACAAAAAACCAAGCAAACAATGACCTTCACTCAGCAAAAAGAATGACCAGACCCTTGTCTTCGAGATAGTGTTTCTTAGCAACCAACCCAGATGGCCTCAATCCTTCTTCTGAGTAGACCTTGACTGCCAGCCAAAAGCCCACAGCCCCAATCTTCAAGGATGAGCTAACCACCCCCACCTTTAATTGCAGCTGCATCCACATTTGGCAGGACTGGCCAAGCTTGAGCACCTAAGACTAACCAATTATCTTACTTTATAGTTTCTTCATCCAATCCTGAATTGCCAAGACTGCAACTTCAAAATTCCCACGCCTTATCTTTTAAAAACCCAAGGCCTTTGTCTCCCAGTGCCACTCTTTGCTGACCGGCAGGGGTGACCCCATTGCACAATGGTTAAAATAAACCTCTTGTGATTTTGCATCTATGAGATCTGGTCTCCTGAGTTCTCTTCATCCTTTCTGAAAATTAGGCTCATTCTGGACCTAACATAGTCAAGGCTATGAATGGAGCATCCATGGGGGAGTCTCAGGGTGTCTATTTTCCTCTATACTGCCATGAGAGTATGGGGATACCCCATAATGGCTGACAGCGTAGTGGGTATACTGCAGTCCCTGAAAGCAGCATAGATAGGACATTAGCAGGCTGTGGCAGTGGCTGTGTGGTCTGGTCTTTGCTTTGGGTGATAAGGCATGAAACTGAGGCCCAGCTGTCATTCCAGAAAGCACTTTTCTGTATGAGGGAGGAGTCACAGAGAAAAAAAGACAGAAGCTAATGTCTGCATTAGTTTCTGATTTGGCAGGAAAAGTGGGAAAAGGAGAGGGTGAAAGAGAGGTGTTGGCTTGACATTTCTCATAGCTGGCAAAAGTAAGGGTAAGAAAATACAAATTAGATCTACAAAGTCCTTCCTGAGATCCAAGACTTAGAAGCCATGGTAAGAATCAGACAGGAGGAAGAGATCAACAGAAATAGATAGAAGATAACCCTCAGGTCTACCTTTAATACAGGGGAAGGGAAAAACATGACTCAGCACACAGCTGGGGGCTGTAATAATGGCCCAGTACAGGAAGCTGTGGTAATCACGCAATGCTCTACAGCTGAGAAATTGGGTGAAAAGGGGTCAAAGAACCCCCACTGCCTGATTTGTGAGGCTGTGGAACACAGGCTAGAGACTTTGAGCGTCTCCTTGAGACAAAGGTTACATAATCTGAGGTAGTATTAGGATAATCAGGACCTGATGAGCTGGCTCAGATGAGTCATTAGGGACAGTGTGTTTTCAGCAGCTAAAATCTTCATGGCTGTAAGTGTGACAGGAAGAAGATAAAAGACAGGCAGTAACGAGAGAACTGGACACATGAGTGGAAATGTTTGATGCCTTCTTCACCAAAAGGGATAGAACTGTGTTTATGGGATAATTAAGAAAACTTAGCTCAGTGTGAACCCTGGGGCTGGGAAGGGCTGCAGTGGCTTTGCTGAGTCCCATGGTGACACATGATCTTTATGAGGTATCAGAGACTCTAGCAGATCTCAGTGATTTTGATGGACAAATCAAAAGAGTTCATAGGGTGCTAAAGCATTCAAGAGGGTACAGGTGGAAAGGCTGAACAGACAAAAAGATGCCTGGGTCACTCAAAGGCAAATGTTGTAAGGTTTGTGCTGAGCTAGAGTTTCTAGAGTAAAAAACTGATGGAAAGCCAAATGTGTGTTTATGGGTCTTTGAAAAGCTTTAAAGCCTAAACAACAGTTCACCAAATGACTGAAAGGAGTAAATTACAGAGGTGTGCAGAAAAAGATTTAAGATTATTCTATTATAGCCAGGCATGTTGGCACATACCTGTTTCAGAAAGCAGTTACTTTTTTCATAAATATTTTTCATAGGATATTTATGTTTAAAATAGCTCTATTTAGCGGGGTGCAGTGGCACCTTAATCCCAGCACTCTGGGAGGCAGAGGCAGGCAGATCTCTGTGAGTTCGGGGCCAGCCTGGTCTACAAAGCAAGTCCGGGACAGCCAAGGCTACACAGAGAAACCCTGTCTCAAAGTCAAACAAACAAACAAACAAACAAAACATTATTCTATTCTTAAAGTTATGCATTCAGAGTATGCTATATACATTTCCCTCCTGCAAGAAAGTATAGTAGAACTAGATATTGTTCACCCAGCTGAGTGCCCTTTGTGCAGCCAGGTGTAGCTGGTAGAGAGGTGGCAATCCAGGCCCAGGAGAGAGTCCATTAGACCCCAGGAGCAGGCTCTAGCAACAAGCATAGTAGTCACAAACATATCCCTGCTCCCTTTTGGCCCTGGGCCAGGTCAAGCAGTGTAGCAGGCCATGGTGACATCATTTGGTCTGGGGAACTGTGTAGCAGCTGCATAGCAGTGCTCCAGGGTGAGGAAACTGAGTGACTGATGTAAAGTGATGGTGACTTATGGATGGCCTTGTGAACTTAAAACAACCCCCTATCCCCAACTTATGAATTCCAAGATCAACTGGCAGTTATTTAAAGCTTTAAAAATAACCCACTTATTTATGAATTGTGTGTACATGCATTATATGTGTGGGCATTTGTGTGCCACAGGGTGCCCCTATGGCCAGAAAACAGCTTGTGGTAGCTGACTCTTTCTCCACCATGTGAGTTCTGGGAATTGAATTCCACTCATCAGACTTAAGGCTTGGAGGCCAGACCTTTATACGCTGAGTCATTTTATGAGCCCTTTACTTGGAGCTTAAAGGTAGGCCATTTTCTCTCTGTAAAAGGGTTTAAAGGCTAATCCTTGAATGTTTTGCAGATTTGGAAAAACATCTGAAAGAACTGGTCACTTAAATATCAGTTAAAGACTTTTAAAGAAGATACCGTGCTTCGGGTGGAAAAAGAGTTCCAGGAGCCATAGATTACTGAGGAGAATCCAAAAAGGAGGAACTCCCTGTGAGTTGTTCGTCGAGGATTCCTCAGGTGACCAAAACAATATACTCTTTTGCTACTGCTGTTGGATAATACACCTGGAACGTTAGACTCAATTTCTGAAGATAACACACTATACACTTTGTTTATCGGAAACAGAGAAAAGAAACTGGGACTGAGCTGGACACTCTCTCCCTTGTTGGCTGCCTTTTGTGGGCGGGAAGGTGCTCTGCAACCTGCTGGGGAATAACTGTCCACAGACCTCCTCAGTGACACAACTATTCTGGGTGTGGCCATCTAGTTTTCTGATTGGAGCTCAGCTTCATTCATGCCACGGGAGGAAAATTATATTTGGTACTGTCTTAGACAGTTTTTCTATTGCTGTGATAAAACACCATGACCAAAAGCAACGAGTAGGAAAGGGTTTATTTCAACCTCTAAGTCCGAAACACAGTACCTCATGAAGGGAAGTCAGGGACAGAACTCAAGGTAGGAACCTGGAGGCAGGAGCTGATGCAGAGGCCATGAGGGGAGCTGCTTCCTGGCTTGCTCTCCATGCTTTCTTACAGGTCCCAGGACCAGCAGACCAGGAATTGTGGGCCCTACCTCATCAATCATCAGTCAAGAAAAAGCACTACCGGCTTGCCCACAGGCCAATTTGGTGGATGTAATTTTTCTCAATTGAAATTCCCTCTGGCTTGTGTCAAGTTGACATTAAACTAGCCAGGTACTGTGTAAGCCAGGACAAAAACTTGTAACTGGAAAGGTCATAGGTCCTGGTAGAGAAATTACTATTGTTTTGCTTGAGAGATATGGTATGCCTGTCAAATTATCTTCTAAATATGTATGTTTATGCACATAGATTACTGCTGCCATCAGGTTTGTTCATAGAGGGAAACATTTCCCAGTAGTTGATGGTTGCTACAGAGACTTTATAAGCGGGCAAGCTATTGTGAACAATTGACTGTTGCTATGACAGAGGTGCTCCATGCAAGTCCATAAATGAAGGAAAATACTCAGACATCTATATTACCCCCTCCAGGCACAGGGAGCATAGTAGAAGAGGTGGCAAAAAGAATGAAAGATCTGGTAGAAAAGGTAGACTGTTGTATAGCTATTTCCTGCAAGGTGAAACATTCCCTTCTGAACCAGGTGTGGGGCATAGTGCTACAACCCTGGCACCTGAAAGGAAGAAGCAGAAAGTCAGGAATTCAAGGTCATCGCCAACTACATAGTGAGTTTGAGGCCAGTCTGTGTTCTATGAGATCTTGTCTCAGGGGTGGATATATGAAAGGGAAGAGAAGTGAAAGGTAAGGGAAGAGAAAGAAAGAAAGAAAGAAAGAAAGAAAGAAAGAAAGAAAGAAAGAAAGAAAGAAAGAAGGAAAGAAAGAGAGAAAGAAGAAAGAAAGAAGAAAGGGAAGGGAAGAAAGAAAATAAAGGAAGGAAGAAAGGAAGGAAGGAGGAAGGCTCTTAGATTGGGGAAGCTAAGGGAACTTTACAGGCTCAAGAACCTTTTAAGACTCACAAGGCGGCCAGGCATGGTGGTACGTCACTCTAATCCCAGCATTCGGAAGGCAGAGACAGGCAGATCTTTGAGTTCAAGGCCAGCCTCGTGAGTTTCAGGACAGCCAGGGCTACACAGAGAGACCCTGTTACATAAGCAACTGCTGGGAGAGAGAAGACTCTCTGGGAAAAGCTGCCTTCAGGATGGGCAGCAAGAAGCTGCCTTCAGGATGGACAGAAAGGACCAGGGCTGCAGTCTTTGTGAATTGTGACATATACCGTGGTGGGGATTTCTCGTAATGGACCCACTGAGTTGCCCATGTGCCTGTAAGTAACTCTAATAAAGTCATTGGCTCGGGTAGAATCATGCTTTTGGTCTGAACCAGGTGATCTCATCAGAATGAACGAAACTTGTTCACACCTCAGTAGCCGTCAGCAACACAGGCCCAGTCTTCGTCCTTAGAGAACTGTCAAACAGGTGGACAGACAGTCTCAGGAATTTGTGATTATGAGAAGGGATGTAGCTTAGTTTGTAGAGCACTTGCTTAGCAAGCACAAAGCTCTGGGTTTGGTCCTCAATACCACCTAAACCACGTGAGTACTCCTGTAATGGCAGCTCCCTAACAACAAGACTCAGCAGTCACAGGCAGGAGGATCAGAGGTTTAAGATCATCTGTGGTCATCCTCAGCTATATAGAGAGTCCAAGGCCATGTCTAAAAAGTAAAAGTCAAATACTAGTTACATTTATTTGACAGGATATTTTTCAATATTTTTTTGATTTTTGAAAATAAGGTCTCATTATGTAGGCTGGGATAACCTCGAATAGACAATCTTCCTGCCACAGCCTGTCAAGTGTTGGGATGTAAGATTAGCTGTTTGTTTGTTTGTTTTAAGATTTTAGAAAATCTTTTCAGAAGGTTGAGGCAGGATGATAACTTGAGTCCCTTCAGGAGTTCAGAAAGATCACAGTAGAAAGATCCTATGTTTAAAATAAAATAAAAACTGAAAAATATTTTAAATATATTAAGTGTAGAGATCAGTGGGACATGGACACAGAGAGAGAGACAGAGACAGAGAGAAAGAGAGAGAGAGAGAGACAGAGTTTTGGAAAATGTCTTTTATATTCCAGGCTGATCTTGAACTCAGATACCCATGTAAGTGAGGATGACCTTGAAATTCTGACCCTCCTGCCTCAACTTGTCAGTGCTGGAATTATGGGTATCACACTATAACTAGTTTATGGAGTCCAGTAGACCAAAACCAGGTCTTCATGCATGCTAGGCAAAGTGTTCTTCCTTTTTAAATATTCATTTATTTTTATGTGTATGGGTGTTTTGCCTGTATGTTCTGTGTACCACATGTGTTTACTGCCCTTGGAAGTCAGAAGAGGGTGATGGGTCTTGCTGAGTTAGAGACTGCTGTCAGCTGCTATGTGGGTACTGAGGAACCAAAACGAAGTCCTCTGGAAGACCCTGAGCCAAGTATTTTATTGTTCAAGCTACATCCCTAGAACCTGTTTATTTCTATTTTGAAAATAGGGTTTCAAATGTTGCGTAGGCTGTTTCTGGAGCCACTGAGACTACTAATGCCCACAGGCACACCTGGCTCAGTATTTTAAGAACAGAGCTTAGTGAGCTTTCACAAATACATATTTATAATTTGAATAGCCACACTCAAAGTGCCTATTCATCATTTTCATTATTCCCAAAAGTTTTATTTTTTTTTTTCTTTTGGCTTTCAAGACAGGGTTTCTCTATGTAGCTCTGGCTGTCCTAGAACTCACTCTGTAAACCAGGTTGGCCCCAAACTCAGAGATCTGCCTGCCTCTGTCTCACAAGTGTTGGGATCTGCACTGTCCAGCCTTTTGTCATTTCTTAATCTCTTTCTCTCTGTCTTTCTGCTCACAGCCCTATGTAACCTTCACTTTGTTTTTCATTATTCTGTATCAATCTTTTCTAAAATTTCAGCAGAATAAACCATACAGTGTACTTTTCCCTATATGACTCATTTTGCTTTGTTTTATGTTTGTTTTGTTTTTGTTAATTTTCTTTTGTTTTTTTTGACACAGGGTCTCATATAGCCCAGACAGGCCTCAACCTCACCGTATAGCTGAGGCTGACTTTGACCTCCTGATCCTCTTGTCTCCTCCTTTTATGTGTTTGGATTACAAGAAAAACTCACTAAGCGTGGCTCAAGAATAACATTTTTGAGATTCATCCATGTTGTCGCATGATCACTTAAGCTGTACTCTGCTATATTTCAATTTAGGATCTCTTGTAGCCCACAGTGGCCTCTAACTTTGTCGTCAAGGATGACCTTAAACTCCTGATACTCCTGTCTCTACCTTCCTATAGGAATATATGCCACAATATCCAGTTTTATGCAGTGCATGGTATGAAACCCAAGGCCTTATGCATAGTAGGCAAGCATTCTACCAACTGAGCTACATCCCAAACCCCTTTCTTTCATTATTAACATTATCACTATTTTGAAACAAGTCTTCATCTGTATTCCACACTGGCCTGGAGCTCACTTTGCCCAACTCAGTCTGGCCTTAGCTTCTTGAGGGCTGGTATGAATCACCATGCTTGGCTTCATTTATAAACATATATATACATATTTATATCATATGCACATACATATATATATATAGTTATCTGTTGCAGGATATTTGATTCCATTGTGAACCCCAAAATTGTGAACTATAAAACCCTTTTTCTTGTTTGGTATGGTTGATCCCTATCACACACCTTTAATCTAAGACCTTACACACCTTTTTTATTGTAAACAGGTGATTATGGTGTGGTTCACCCAGCCCAAGCACACATCTTTAATTCAAGAACTTTCTGTACACAGAATTTAATAAAGTTAACCCTAGGTCAAGAGGCAGAGCAAGAAACCAGCTGACAGGGATTTAAGAGTAGGAGGGACTTTGAGTTGAGGGTTATTTAGGACAGCTTGAAGAAGAAGAAAGAGCTTTTAGCTTAAGCTCTGGCTTTAGCTTAGGCTTTAGTCCCTCAGCTCCCAGGCCTTTTGGGCTTTGACCTAGGAAGCCTTTGGCCTTGGTTTTTTGGCCTTTTGCTTCTGGACTATTAGTTGAGCTGGTGAGCCTTGTGGGTTTTTTCCACCTGGACCTGAGCTAAAAAGGAAGGTCAGCTGGGTGCTTTCTCTGCCTCTCTGAGCTAGCAGGTTTTCACCCCAGCATCTGGCTCCTGAATCTTTATTGGTAAAATTGAACGGTTGGGATTTTCATCTTTTTAAAACAACAGTTATCTAGCTGTTCTACGGCTATTTGTTGAAGATAATCTTGTATTTGCTGTCTACTGCTAGGAGACAAATCATTTTAAATTCTATAGGTTAAAACAATAACTGATTTTCTCATAGCAGTGGCTTAGCTTTGTGACTGAATTCAGTGTTGCTTAGACATTGCAATCAAGACGATAGCCAGGGTGGGCCAGTAGTCACTGAAGACTGGATAGGGTCTAGGTATCCATTTCCAATGTGACTCATATACATGCCTGGCAATTAAGTACTGGCTGTTGGGTGGGAGCTTTAGCTCTTCACTATCTTGATCTGTCCATATAATTTATTCAAGTTCCTTCTAACATTATAGTCATGCCAGACTTCTACAGATAATAAATTTGTTGGAGGTAAGCCACTGAATTTGTAGTAATTTATCATGCAGCACACAGCTAAAGCACTGGATAGGAATGTAGCTCAGTGGTAGAGTGTTTGAATAGCATGCCCAAGGCTCTGGGTTCCATCCTCAACGCTGAAGCAAATAACAAAATATAATAGCCTAATGTCACAAAAGGCGTTTTATCATCTTCTTTTTCTCTGTGGGCACTTGATTTGGGTGAAGGTAACTGTCATACTAAAATTTTCATTTCATATATTTTTCTTTTTTAAAGATTGTTATGTTTATTTACTCGGTATTTGTGTGTGTGTGTGTGTGTGTGTGTGTGTGTGTGTGTGTGTGTATGGAGGTCAGAAGACAACTTGAAGGAACAGGTTCTCTCCTTCCATCATGTGAGAACTGTGGCTTAAACTCAGGCTGTCAGGATTGGAAGCAAGCACCTTTATCCATTGAGTCATTTTGCAGGTCTTCTGTTGTATTTTTTTCAACTAAAAAAAGTTTGTTGTTTTTTTTTTTTTTTTACTGTCTTCCTTTTCTTATTTTAAATACTTGAATATAATTATAATAGTTTTATCAGTATTGTCCATCAAATTTGTGTCTGCTTCTGTTGACTGACTTTTCTACTTTTAGTTTTTGTTATCTTGCTTCTTGCAATGTATAGAGTTTTGTTTTTGTTTTAGTGTCTGCTAGAGTGTGACACTGTTGAATGTCTGTACTTTATAGTTTTGCCTTAAAGAGTATAGGCGCTGTTGTGTTGTTGTTTTCTGTTTGATTGAGACAGGGTTTCTGTAACTCTGGTTGACCTGGAACTATGTAGGCTAGGCTGGCCTCAAAGTCATGATAACCCACCTGCCTCAGCCTCCTGAATGTTGAGATTAGAGGCATGAAACACTGTGTTCAGAACTTTATTATTTCTGTTTACTGTTTTGGGTTGGGTTTGTCTATACTTTTTAAGACCTTGAGATGCATCACCAAGTTACTTATTTGAGCTCTTTAAAAAATTTTTAATATTTTGTTTTACACACACACACACACACACACACACACACACACACACACACACACATATAAAGAGAGAGAGTTTCTTTTCTGTAGCCTTGGCTGTCCTGGACTTGCTTTGTAGACTAGACTTATCTCACAGAGATCTGCCTGACTCTGTCTCCCTGAGTTCTGGGCTTACAGGCATGTACCACTGTGCCTAGTTTATTTGAGTTCTTAACTTTTTTGTTTTGTTTTGTTTGTTGTTTGTTTGTTTTCTTGAGACAGGCTCTCATGTAACCCAGGCTGATCTCCAACTTCTTTAGTCGAAGTTGGCCTGGAACTCCTGATCCTCAGGATTCTACCTCCAAGTGCTAAGATTACAGGCATGCACTATGATGCTCTTAACTTTTTAATATAAACATGTATAGATTAAATTAACTTTGCTGTGTCTGAAAGGTTCTGATAAACTGTGTCTTTTTTTTTTTTTCTGTGTATCCTTGGCTGTACTTGATTCACTCTGTAGACTAGGCTGGCCTCAAACTCATAGAGATCCTCCTGCCTCTACCTCTCACATGCTGGGATCAAAGGTGTGTATCACCACTGCCCAGCCATTTTCATTTGATTATTGGAATTCTTCTCTTTAAATCTATTTTAATTGTGTCTGTGTGTATTCAAGAGAGACTAGAGGCATCAGATTCCTTAGGGGCTGGGTTTGCAGGCAGTTGTTAAGGGCCGAATGTGGAGGCTGGGATCTGGGTCCTTTGCAAGAATGGTGTGTGCTTTTATCAGCTAAGCCATCTCTTTCTAGCAGTGATTCTGGGAAATCTTAAAACTTCCTCCTTGTTTTTTTTCCATTACCCATTGTTCATGCAAGAGTCTACTGTTTATTATCCAAGTTTCATTCCACTGTGATCTGATAAGAGATAATAACTTATTTCAGTTGTGTATTTGTTAGACCTAAAATATGATCTATTTTAGAGAAAAGTACATGTGCTGGGGCTGTCATGTATTCTTTAGATGTTGAACAGAAATTTTTTTGTACATATGTATTGAGCCTAGTAGATGGATGGAACAGTTTCACTCTGAAGTCCCTTTGTTGAGTTTTAGTCAATGCTTATCAATTGATGAAATTGTCTACTATCTTATTATTCCCGCAGGACCAATATGTTCTTTTACGTCCATTGGTGTTAAATTTTCATGAAGATAAAGCTTCAGTGTTTAGTCCACATATATTTACAATATCTTTTAAATTTTATTTATATTCTCTGTCTCTCTTTTCCCCAGAAGGTCCAGATGACTTGGAACTTGCTATGTATTTTAGGCTGGTCCTGAACTCATGGCAATCTTCTTGTCCTCATTCTTCTAGCTGCTGGGATAATGGCTTGAGTTATTATTTCAGCTTTGTAATATCTTCATTTCCCCCAAATATTTATTTTAAATGATGTGTATGTGTGTCCGTATGTATGCGCCCATGAGTCCAAGTGTACATGGAGGCCAGAATCATTGGATCTGTAGCTACCAGCAATTGTAGGCTTCCTGAAGTGAATGCTGGGAATGGAACCTGGGTCCTCTGGGAGAGAGTACACACTCTTTAACTACTGAGCCATCTCTCCAGCCCTATAACATCTTCTTTATGAATGGTTCCTTTTTTTTACTATACTGGCCTTTTTTTATGTCTTCTAATTTTGGCTTTGACTACTTTATTAGATACCAGAGTAACTATACCAGCTTGCTTTCAGATCCATTTGCTTGGTAAATTTGATCTCAGTCTGTCTTTGCTAGTGAGTTGAGTTTATTAGGAACAACATATAAATGGACTTTTAACATCCAGTCAGCTAGTCTGTGTTGTTTTGTTGTTGTTGTTTTTTGGTAGAGTCTCACCAGATAGGCCTGGCTGTCATGGAATTTGTTATGTAGACTAGGCTGGCTTAAAATTCAAAGAAATCCACCAGCTTCTCCCTCCCAAGTACTGGGTTAAAGGCATGAGCCACCATATCAATGCACCTTTTTGAGACAGGGCTTCTCTTTGTAGCCTTGGCTGTCCTGAACTTGCTTTGTAGACCAGGCTGGCCTTGAACTCAGAGATCCACCTGTCTCTGCTGGAATCATAGGAGTGCGCCACCACACCTGGCTTCTGTCCATCTTTGACTGAAGACTTAAGACCATTTAGGGTTGTTATTTACATTGTTGTGATAGACTACCCTGACAAACAGCAACTGAGGGAAGAAAGGATTTGTTCTGGTTTATATTTTTAGAGGTTAGAGTCAACCAAGGTGGAGTAGATATAGCAATAGAAGCCTGAGGCTTGCCTGGCAGTAATGAAGCAAGTGATCACATTTCATCAGCACACCAGAAGCAAAGAAAGAGAACAGGAAGTGAGGTGAGGCTATTAAACCTCAAAGCCCATCCTCTAGGATATACTTCCTGCAGCACGGCTTCATCTCTAAAAGGTTCCATAACATTCTCAAAATAGTGTCACCAGCTAGTAACCAGGTGTTCAAATATATGACCCTTAGGAAGGAAATTTCTCATCCAAACCAAAACATAGAAGCTTCTTAATTCTTGCAATGTTTAGTTGTAGTTCTGGTTGGTCAGATTATTATTATCTTTCTCCTCTTTTGGCATTAGGAGTTAGGTGGTTTACTGTGCCAGATATGATAAGTTCTCCTATGTTCAAATACTCTTTTTATGAAGTGTATTCTTTTGTGTGTTCTATGATTAAGACTACCTTTCTTTCTCCTTTTTATGACTCCTTTTGTATTTTCTGCTTTACTGGTTTGGTTTTAAGGAATGGCTTTAATTTATGATCTTCTTAAAATTTCTTTATTTCTCTGTCAATTTTTAAATTATTTTTGAGGACATACTACGTAGCCCTGACTGGACTGGAACTCAGTATGTAGATCAGGTTGGCCTATAACTTAGAGAGATTTATCTGCCTTTGCCTCGTGAGTGCTCCAATGAAAGCACTACACACAGCAAATTTTAGAGAAAGAAAGTGTGCGTGCACGCATGCGAGTCTGTGTGTGGGCATGCAATTCTAATTGCTTGGTATAGCAATCTTGGTTGGCAGCTTTTTACTTGATCTATATCATTCTATGATTTCCTAGCTTTTAGGGGTTTTGTTGAGGGGTTTAATGTTATTTTAATGTATTTATCTTAGTGTGTTGGCACTTTTCTCACAGCTTTAAAATTTGTGTTCTTGGTGTCCCTGGTATCCTACACTGTGCTGTGGAAAGGTCTTTTTCTGATGTCTTTTTTGAATTCTAACTATCTCTTGTGCTTAGATGTTCATTTATGTCTCTACTTTTGAGAATTTTTTTCTGATTTAATTTCACGGGATAGATTTTTTTGTGCCTTTAGATTTTATCTCAGCTCCTTCTACCCCGTGTTTTCTGAGGTTTTTGTCTCCTATCTTTTATTTAAATGTTATTTTATTATTTTGTTGTTTTGAGACAGGGTCTTGACATGTACCTCAGGTTGGCCTTGAAGTTACCATGTAGTCCAGGCTGCCCCCACCTCCAAATGGAAAAACTACCTTCCATAGCCTCCACAGTGCACTATCATGCCTGACTTTAGGTTTGGTTTCTTGATCATAGCCCAGAGTTCCGGAAGTTATGCTCTTTTTGTTGTTTTTATTGTGTTCATTGAGGCCACGTGCGGTATTTTCTTGATCTTGTCTCCATCCTTGATATTCTTTGTCCTGCTTGGTCTAGTCTATTGTTTGTGCTTTCAGTCTTTTCTTTCTTTCTTTTGTGTGTGTGTGTGTGTCTGTGTGTGAAAGGGACTCATGTAGCCTATGCCCTCTAACTTGCTATGTAGCAGAGAATCATCGTGAACTTTTGATTCTTTTACCTATACCTCCTGGGTGTTAGGGTTACAGGTACTTACCACAATGCCTGGCTCATTTGTTGAGTTTTTGATTTCCAACACTTTTTAGTTTCAAATCTTAATCTCCTTGCTGAATTTCTTTCTTTTTATGGGAGGCGGGTGGTTCGAGACAGGGTTTCTCTGGGTGTAGCCCTGGCTATCTTGGAACTCACTTTTATAGACCAGGCTACTTACTGAATTTCGTATCAACATTTCCGACTCACAGTTCTTACTAACTTTCTCATCTATGCTGTTGACTTTCTTTTCCAGGCTCTGAACTGAACTTATTTCATTAATGAGCATGTTTATATTTTCTTTGAATTAATTATTTTTCCAAGTATATTCTGAATTCTTTATACAACATTTTCCCCAGCTCAGTATCTTTGAATTTAGTAATTGAGGAAGAATGGTCTTTTGTCTTACATTGTCATGTTTCAGTGTTATGATTTGCCCTTTTATTGGTTTAGATCTCTCTTCTAGATTTATTTGGAAGATCTCAATGAGGAGCCTGATCTTGAGGACTCAATCCCAAGTACCATTTAGAGGAGACAACACATTTTTCTAACAGCAGTTCTAAAACTGAACAACCTGCCAAACACAACTAAAATTTGGTAGGTTGTTCACAAGGCCCCATCCCTAACTGGGAGCTAGTCATAGTTGATGGCTGCTGGGGGAGGAATATTCTTTTTTTTTTTTCAGGAGTCTAACTGCTATGTTGCTCATACTCCAGTCAGTGATATCACACCCATGTGCATTCCAGTAGTACTAACTGGACTCAATGAACTATTTTTTTTTAAAAGAGGGGAGGGGTTCTGGTTAAAAGCACTGGCTGCTGTTCCAGAGGGTTTGTTTCCCAGAACCTTCCAGAACCTGGTGGCTCACAATAGTCTGTAATTCTAGTCCCTCTCTTCTGGCCAGCTCAGGCACTATATGTGCTTGGTACACAGACATACATGTAGGTAAATACCCCTCACACAAAAATAAAATAAAATAAAACAACAACAAAAATGGAGAACATGAAAAACAACTTGAATTTGTTCTCTAAAGCCCAAGTAAAAAGCCAGGTTCAACATCATGAGCCTGTAGTTTTAGCAATTCTATATTGAGATGTGAGGCAGAGACAGGAGAATTGCCCAGAATACACAGCACAGCACCATAAACAAAAGAGATCTTGCCTCAACAGGGGAAGGTGAGAACGAGTCCCACAAGTTACTTTGTGACATCTACAAGTGTGTTGTGTCATGTGCACACCTGTAACTTACACATATACATAAAAATAAATTTTAAAAAGGTCAAAACGTAACTAGTACAGAGAGAAAGGGTAGGAGGACACAAGGGACAACAAAATTTTAAAGTGTCTTCTTTCTTGGTCCTTGAAAAGTGGTGGAGGTTTCATGTGTGTGATTTGAACTTGTAGACTTTTGTTGTCAAGGTTTATGCTGAGCTTCTAATGGCAAGTGTCAGATTCTGCTAGGGTTGTCTTCATTTTTGTCGCTTCTATTTACTAGGGGCAAACCTGCCCATCCTCAGGCTTTGTAGTCTTCTGGTTGGATGGATTCTCCAACTCACCCAAGACTGGCCAGTTTGTACACCCTTGCATGGCTTTAGATTCTAGCCAGGTTCTGACAACTGATTACATTGGGAGTACATACCAGGAAACAAACAGAGCACTGAATTTTGTACAGGAAGATCTGCCCTGCAATTTGAAAATCCACTAAGCTTTAAAAACTCCACCTGATGAATAAGGCTGTGGATATAAAGGAGTCCACTGGAGCTTCAGAGTTCCCAGTCTCTAAAGCAGTGAACTTTGTAGAAGATAGGTGACTCCAAGAGGCTTCAAACTCAGGCTATCCAGTTATTCCCCAGGGTAAGGCTACCTCTCCCTGAATACTTCACTTTTTGAGTGAATCCTTTGGCCTTGTGAACTTTTCAGTCTGTTCAATACCCGTTTCTCTCACTACCCACAACTGCCTCCCTAGGGTGTCTCTTACCCTTGAGCTGTGGCAGGTTGACTTCAGGCTGTTTGACTTATGCTTGCTCCTTATTCTTATTTATTTATTTTGTTTTTTTGAGACAGGGTTTCTCTGTGTAGCCTTGGTTATCCTGGACTCACTTTGTAGACCAGGCTAACTTTGAACTCAGAGATCCACCTGCCTCTGCCTCCTGGCGTGCTGGGATCACAGGGGCATGCACCACCATGCCCAGTTTACTACTTATTTTTATACCCCAAGGTTAGTTAGCTCAATGTTTCATAGGTTCTCTCCCAAAATAGCACCAAGCCACAGTCCTCTGAGACATGGTGAGTGACAAAATAGCAATCACAAGAACCTCTGGCTGGATTGGTGGCTAGAGAGAGCTGTGGGCTTGCCCTGTGGGTAGGACTGCTATTTATTCACCTGGAGGCTGGGCTTGCCTTTCTTTCTTCCTAGACAGGGAGCTATGACTCTGGAGCCTTATCTGCTTGTTTTTTGCTGAGTAGCCCTGTTTTTTCCCCTAGTACTTTTCAGCTGTCCTATCTTCTAATTTTCCATCTTACCTGAAATTTACTATTTTTTTTTTTTTTGGATTATAGTTTTGAAGTAAGAATAAAGATGTCAGAATAATCAGCCCTTCCCCCTTTTATGTGAGAGTCTCACTATATAGTCTAGATTGGTCTTCTGTTCAATTGATAGCTCACGTTAGCCTCAAACTGTTGGCACTCTTGTCTTTGCCTCCTGAGTGCTAGGATTACAGGAATGGGCTACCGTGTCCAGCTTTAAAATAATCATCTTTGGAAGAAAGAAATTGTATAAATTCAGTTGCCCTTTAAAGATACTAAACGTCCATAAAATGAGGGTTTTTATTATGTTTGGGGATTGTGGCACTAGTTTAAAAGATTTATTTGAGCCGAGTGGTGGTGGTGGTGCACACCTTCAATCCCAGCATTTGAGAGGCAGAGGCAAAGGTAGGTGAATCTCTGTGAGTTTGAGGCCAGTCTCTTTACAAAGTGAGCCCCAGGACAGCCAGGGCTGTTACACAGAGAAACCCCATTTTGAGCCCCACCCATGAGAGAGAGAGAAAGAGAGAGAGAGAGAGAGGAGACTTATCGAAGACTCCTCAAATTTGAAACATGAGGTTGTATCTGAGCAGCTGCTATTTTTGGAACTTGTCTTCGGAACTTGCACCATGCTGGCTCTCCTGAGGGGCTAATCCTAGTCTCTTTCTTTACAAGGAGGATGACAAGGTTCCTTTTCCTACAACTCTACAATTTCACTACAAGCTAAAGAAAGGTTCAAGTTGTCTTTACTATTTCAAGTAATTAAAAAAGTACTGAACAACTGTTTCAGTCTGGCCTAATTTCTCCTTTTAAATGACTGTCTTCAAAATGGGATATGTCTTCCTGGATGTGGTTTACATACATCTGGGTAAAGTGCCTTCCCTTAATCCCTAATGTTAATATGAAAGTCAACTCAGAATTTGACACTGATTTAAAATATGAAAATATTGATGTTCAGTACTTATTCCATGTGCATCACATTAAAAGAACTTTTTATTTGGAAAGAATTTTGGTTTACAGAAAAGATGCAAGAGAACAATCAAAAGAATACATGTCCAGATTCAGTACCCATTAACATTTTCCTCAATTTGTTTTACCATATGAGTTCTCTCTTGGTACAGATTTAAATGTTCATATATATGTTTATAAAAATATATGTAAATACATATATGACCAATCAAAGACCTAACAGTATTTCTGTTGATTAAAGCAGTCACAAAACTCTATCTATGCGTGAGGGGTGGAAATATAATCTCTATAAATCTGTCTTCACAGAAATGTATAAATCTGTTCAAAAACACTTTTTCTGAACTATAGTATGTTGCATAATATCTTTTCTCCCCTAAGTAAACTCAGTATATATTTACTAATAACAGGTGTTTGGTCAAAAACATTCATGAAGGCCCTGTGGTACATGCCTGTAATCCTACCACTCAGGGATGCAAAGGCAGGTGGATTACTGTGAGTTCGAGGCTAGCCTGGTCTACAAAGCAAGTCCAGGACAGCCAAGGCTACTCAGAGAAACACAGAGAAACCGTCTCAAAACCCCAAAACAAAGAAACAAACAAAAACCACCATGACCACCACCATGATACCTAAATCTAATCTAAACGTTTATAGCTCCTAGAACCCAAGCCTGATGACACTAATGAGTTTTGGAAGAAGGGGTAAATGTATTTTGCTTGGGGGAGGATTTGAAACTTTTGTTTGGGCTGGAGAGATGGCTCAGCGATTAAGAGCACTGGCTATTTTTCCAAAGGTCATGAGTTCAATTCCCAGCAACCACATGGTGGCTCACAACCATCTATAATGAGATCTGGTGCCCTCTTCTGGCCTGCAGGCAGAACACTGTATATATAATTAATAAAAATTAAAAAAAAAAGCCTTAAAAAAAAAAAAGGAAAGAAACTGCTTTGTTTGTTATTGACAATAACAAACAATATTTTTGGAGATGATTTCTCCTCCCCTTGAACCTCAGAAGAACTTTTTTTTGACTGCTTTAATGACTAGAATGCAGCAGAAGTGATGTTGGGTTAACATCTGAAGCCAAGTTTTTTTTTTTTTTTAATATTTATTTACTATGTATACAGTGTTCTGCCTGCATGCATACCAGAACTCATTATAGATGGTTCTGAGCCACCATATGGTTGCTGGGAGTTGAACGCAGGACCTCTGGAAGAACAGCCAGTGCTCAAAACCTCTGAGCCATCTCTCCAGCACTTGAAGCTAAGTCTTAGAAGTGCCCTATTCCCTCTCTCTCACCTTAATAATACAGGCTCAAAGTGGTGAGGCATGAGGAAGTTATTCTAGCTGGTAGCTCAAATTATGATCTCAGCTGACAACTAGCATCAATCAGTATATGACTGATTCACTGGATTCTAGTTCCTAATTCTTGAACCATTGCAGCTAACAGTACACAGAACGTGGTTAGCTATCCCCACAGAGCCTTGCTTAATTGCAGATTTACAAGCAAAATAAATGTCATTGTTTTTTCGTTTGTTTTTTTGGCCTTTGGTTTTTCGAGATAGGGTTTCTCTGTGTAGCTTTGGCTGTCCTTGACTCACTTTGTAGTCCAGACTGGCCTCAAACTCACAGAGATCCGCCTGCCTTGGTTTCCCAGAGTGCTAGGATCACAGGTGGGTGCCACAGCAAATGTCATTATTTTAAAGGTCATTTGCGTGTGTGTGTGCAGCAATGATAATTCAGAATCCCACAGAGAAGCACAGACACGCTCGTTTAAATAAGCACAGATTTTTCTATTAGAATCCAGTTTTGATTTCGGGGGGAAGAATAAGCTGGCGTTTTAGTTCACACTGTTAGTGGTCCTAACACTTGGGAGGCTGAGGCAGAAAGATTGCCATGAGTTTGAGTCTAGTTAGTATTATAGAGACAAACAGTCTAAAAGAATAAAAACTAATACTGCAATATTGAGGATGAAAAAATTCTGTTCATCTATCAAGGCATATGCTCTTTTTGAGAGTCAAATGCTAGAATGGAATGTCTTTATATCAGTGTTTATATACGAGATTAGATGTAGTTACTAAGTGTACACAACCTGTTAACTACAATTTAACCCTGTCCATGTTTTTATGTTCTGTATGTACAGAAACTAGATGATTTGGGATAATTTAGCACTCTTAAGCCAGAAAGAATACTCATTAGGGGAGAATATGGTCAGAGCTCCTAGTCAGGATTCAGTTTGTTTTGGTGGGGTAGCTGAACCCTTTCCTTGTGGACTTTTGGGGATAATAGCTACAGGCTACCTCCTTAAGTCTTCTTTTGAATGGATTCGGTTGTTAATGTTATCCATTAAAATGTATGCAAAAGCTTGGGCTTTAAAAATGTCTTCTAGTTTCATCTAGGTTGAAGTTCATGCATAGTGAGGAATTTCAAACTTTATTATCTTTTGGACAGGTTAAATTAGATTTTATTTGCTCGCTTTCATTTTCCAATAACATCCCATAAATGACTTTTTTGTTTTTGGTTTTTTAAGACAGGGTTTCTCTGTGAAGCCCTGGCTGTGCTAGAACTTACAGAGATTCTCCGCCTCTGCCTCCTGAGTGCTGAGATTAAAGGCGTGTTCTGCTGCCACTCCCACCACCACCACCACCACCACCACCTGGTTTATGGCTTATTTTCTAGCTTTTAAGAATCTGTTTAGAAGAAAATATCGGGATTGGTTTTAGGATGCTAATTATTGTATCCATCAATACTATCAATAAAAAGGTTTTACCTATTATATAACAATTCTAAGTCCTTTAAAGATTCCAGTAATTTTTTTTTTTTTTTTTTTTTTTTTAGACAGGGTTTCTCTGTGTAGCTTTGGCTGTGCTGGATTAGTACACCAGGCTGGCCTTGAATTTAGAGATCCACCTTCCTCTGCCTCCTCAAATGCTGGGATTACAGGTATGCACCATTGCACCAGGCTTAATTTTCCCTGTCTCTACTTCCACTAGAATTACCTGGCAGTTTGTAAATTACAGTATAACTACTGGCTTTTTGTAGGTAGGAACATATTGTCTCATATTTGTGCATTTCCCACATGTGTGTAGGTGCTAGCGGAGGCTGAAAGGCATTAAATTCCCTGGAGCTGGAGTTACAGGCAGTTGTGAGCTGCCAACATGAGTGGTAGAAACTGAACTCAAGTCCTCTGAAAGAGCAGGAAGTGCTTTTAACCACAGAGCCATCTTTTCTGGTCCCAGAATTTGTTTATTATAATGTCCTTGAGTATCAGGTTAATTGTTTTGTTTTTGTTTTTTCTTGTTTTTGAGACAGGTTCTCACACACCACAGGCTGGTCTAGAACTGGGTATGTAGCAGAGATGACCTTGAACTCTGTTCCTTCTGCCCTGACCCACCATATGCTGGGATTTTACAGGCGTAGGCCACATACTACACAGCATAAACAGCTACTGATCAAGAAAAGAGTCTAGGAAGGAAAGGTAATTATAAAAACAAACTACATGCATTGGCACTTTCTGCATGTTTAAAAGAATCACAATCTAAAAGAAATTAGGAAAAAAACTGATATACAGGAATGTATGAAATGAAAACCTGCAGATAATAGAGCATGAAAGATGTATGTAAAAGAGTACAATATTATATATATGAAAAACATGGTATGTGTGTAATCATGGAAAACACCTACCTTTAGGGAGTAAGACTTGAAGCAGTGAGTTTTACATTGTTGACACTCGAATACCAATTAAAAAAATTTTTTTTGAGACAAGGTCTCACCAATTAGCCATGGCTGGCCTGGAACTTGGAGTTCTTCATGCCTTTGCCTCTTGAGTGTTGGGGTTAAACACTCAAGTATGCTACCATACTGGGCAGAAAATATTTTTTAGATATATATCATTTGTGAAAAATAGCTTAAAGTGATGTGCTGCAAATATAATCATAATACAAATGTGTTCATTTTCAAGTTGTGTAAACTATATAAGTCCATAATACTGAAAATCAATCCACTTACTGGACAGTCAGGCTTCAGAGAGCATCGGACTCTTGTGGCAGTCAAACTACCCATAGATCTGTTGTTGGTCTATCCCTCATTATACTGGCCTATCTCTAGTGTAGCTATGCTCCTTTGGCAAGTACTAAAATAACTCTGACCTTATGTTATTTCTCTAGGAATACAAACTAAGGAACACTGTCATTTAGGTTGCCCACTCAGAAGCAGAAATGACATAACTAATCTCCCATGCTTTAAATCTTTGTACGGATAACCTTTTCACAGGCATGTAATTATAGTTAAAGGAATGGTTTCCTAAGTACAAGTGAGGTAGCTGGCCAACTCTTCAATAGATAAAATGAACAAACTACATGATTAATAGAATTCCTATAGTGTGACAAGAAGACTTCACATTTTCTGCATCATCAAACATATTTTATGAATTTTAAGTTATAGGGAGATGTTTAACATTTGACTGGGTGACTTGTGATACAGGTTCTTATCTCAGCTTAACATTTAAAGTTCTCATCAGACATCACACATGAGTGCATATGTCTGCCTCCCTACCCCAAACCCCAGACAACAGCTTCTCTGTGTAATATAGCCCTGGTTGTTCTGGAACTCACTTTGTAGACCAGCTGGTCTCAAACTCACAGAGATCTACCTGCCTTTGCCTTCCAGCAGTGCTGGAATTAAAGGCTGTGCAATCACTGCCTGGCTAACTTGATTAGGTTTTAAATCATCTTCGATGATATTTTTGTGGTGATCATCTAACAAAAGTCCCAGCTTTCAAGTGGGGAAGTCCCACAACATGAGAAAATAATTTCCTCCAAATCAATCAATTGGGCAGTTACATACCTAGGCCCATGCTTTGTAAAGAGAGATCATTTTTATGTACTTTTTGGAAAAGTAGTAATGCATACTCTATCTTGCGTTTCAACCGTTAAGGTTTTTGTTCCTCACAGCTGGAATCCTATTTAATTTTTCCTTCAGAAAAAAAAAAAAAACTAATTCAGAACTCATACTGTGCAGGATGACTGAATTGTTTTGTCTGAAGACACACTGAACTGGTGACATGGAAATTAAAGGGTTTGGAATATATCCCCAACCTCTTGATTCATGGGCTTTTAGTAACACAACTAATCTCAGGTCTTATTAACTGCCTCAGAGAACTGGAAAGGGCAGTGCTGTGACTAAGGCTTCCACGCTGTTGATCTGGTCCGCCAGGAAAGGTAAGTAGAGAAACACCTTTCTCTGGCAGGGCATGTGACAATCAGTCGGCTTCAGGAACTGAAATCCTCTGCTGGCCCTAAATTATCTAATTGGCACCCTGAGTCTACGCTAATCCAAATAGTTGTTTTTCAATGTTGTTTCCTTATTGCTTCATATTATGACTTTCATGCTTCTAATATATGGAGGTAGGGGCAGGAGAATTGCCATAGGCCCCAGACCAGCCAACTGCTAGTTACATAAGAACTTCTCACCACCCATCCAAAAGAAGAAATGGAAAAAAATCCCATTGTATGTATACACCACGTTTTGTTTACTAACTGATGACATTCGTTATAAACATTTTGACTTGTATATACTATTGCTATAAACGCTGAGTGCACAAATAGTGTTCACACATCCCTTTAAAGACATTCTTTGGGAGTCTGTAGGTACTCAGAAGTGGAATTGCTGGATTATAAGGAAAAGCCTGATATGCTACAACAGGAGACAGGTTAAGGGAAACAAGCCAGTCACAGGAGAAACGGTTGCTGTGAACTAGTGTGAGGACAGACTGTGGAGTGTAATAGTTTCAGTTCTCCTCTACATGTGGTGATCCTGAAGACAAACTGCTGAGGCTGAAGAGTGATGTAAAGGTACTTACTCGATGCTACTAAACTCACACTCACTACACTTTTAAAGCAAGCTGCTCTGTTTTGAACTGTCTTTTTTCCAGAGAGCAACACAAGGAACTTGTAATATGAAGGGGGCAGGGTCGGGTGTGGCGGCGCTCCTTGCAAAACCAGTAGGTGGGAGGCTGAGGCTGCGAATCGCCAGGTTCGAGGCCAGCCTGGGTTACAAAGCAGAACCCTGCGTCAGAAACTTAACATCCAACCCAACCGACCAAAACACCACATCTAAGGCGGCTTAAGAAATGAGGGGCGCGCGCGCGGGGCGGGGGGGGGGGGGAGGGGGGGCGGGAAGCTAAGGCAGCCGGATCCGGAGAAAGGGAAGGCACAGGAAAGAATTCTGTGACAAGGTCCGCTGCCCTGTCCTTAGGGTCCATCTACTAGCGGGAAGAACGGTATCTTCTCAGAGAAGCCTTGAGATTCTCATCTTCCACTTCTGTCAAAAAATCCCCTGAAGGTTAGGGGCTCCCCGTCTGCCCGCAACGCTCTCCTCAGACCCCCGCTGCCTAACACTCCCCGACAGTTTTCCAAGGTGGGCCTGGGCCACCGCAGCACCAACCGTCATCGCTCCGGCCCCGCCCGTCGAACGCCGGAACGTGGGGGCGGGAAGAACCGTCCTCGGGCGCCCCGGAAGTCACTGCCCTCCTGGCCAGCTGAGCGCCGCGGCGGGATCCGAGGCCTGCGATTGGCGGGGAGACGAGGCTGACGCGCTGACGTGCGGCGAGGCCCGCCCCGCCCCCGCGCTCCTGCGCGCTGGGAGCGAGGGGTGGGGCGGAGCGTGGCCCAGGGCGGCCATTCCCCGGAACAGTCCCCGGGCCTCGGGTCAGGTGACCCACAGCGGGGCTGGCGGGAGGGGGGCCGAGGGGAGGAGAGGAGGAGTGAGGAGAGACGCGAAGGGAGGAGAGAGGAGAGAAGGGCGGAGTAGGAGGGAGGGGAAGGGGGCGGGGTGGGAGCGGGTCACGTGACTCGGCATGGAGGAGGCGGCGGCGGCGGTCGGGAGGAGTCGCTGGGGCAGAAGCCGCACTTGTTAGTGTTGGGGGAGGAGGGGGCCGGGGACGCGGACACCGTCAGCCGGCGACGCCGCGGAGAGGGCGGGAGGGGGGTGGGGGCGAAGCCAGGCTCCGACCCCCGGCCGAGGGGATGAGGGGAGCATGGGCGCCAAGGAGTCACGGATCGGATTCCTCAGCTACGAGGAGGCGCTGAGGAGAGGTGAGGGGGAGGGGTCGGGCGAGCTGCGGGGAGGCCAGCGCCGAGCGCCCGGGGGTGGGTGCCCGGGAGGGGAGGCCGGGGCGTGGGGTGCCCGGCGAAGGGCCGGGGGCAGCCGTGGGAATACTGGGGGCGGGGAGGTGGGGTGGGAGCGGTGCTTGGGAATTGGGGCGCCCGGGGAGGGGGCGAAGCCTCTCGCGGTGACGGGGTACCGGGCGCTGGCTGGCTTTTGCCGGTGCGCTCTGGTGGCGTTGTTATCCTGTCTGGGTCCAGGGTAGCCCTTCCCATCGCTTGGGTGGTTCAACCCTTCTAGGCCCCCTTCAGTGCCATTTTCTCATATCACTCTTTCATTAAAAAAAAAAAAAAAGCCCCCGACAACATCCTAATCTGGTTTCTAAGAGCTTTGGCTGGAGAAGAGAAGGCGGCTGCAGAGCGTTTTCTTTTTGCTCCTGGAAGACCTTTCCTGTTAGGGAACCCCTGGTTTTTCCCAGGCTCTTTGCCGCTCTGTTGAGGGCGATGACCATTCTTCCATTTACTACTGCCACCCTTCAGCCTTTGAGCGGTTGACTTTGATTAAGAACGGCCTGAGATGAAGTTGTGTTGAAGGTGAGAAGAGACAAGACCTTGTCTTAGGTTCCCTTTCTTCGGACATTGATCAGACGGTTTGAGTGCGCTTGGTTCCCAGTTCTTACCTTCTCGCTCCCTTAAAATGGCATTCGGAAATCCAGCGTTGGGATACCGTGCTACAGCTGCCTTCAGAGACTGGCCTTGCTGTCAGTCCTAGCCTGCTCCTGTTACTGGCTCTGATTCACATTGTGTTGTTAACAGCCCCAACCCCCTAACCACTTAACTCTGATAAGGCTGTCCGGGATCTCTAAAGCTCACGCTAACTGGAAGTGTCTTGCACAGTTTATGGCCGGAATGTGACTTAATTTTTCATGACTGAGATTTTGTGTGTGTGTGTGGTGCTTGTATTTCTTGTCCGACGTTTAATGGATTTTCTTGGTAAGACGTGAAAAACATTAAGCAGATTAGAGGCCAAACATTATTGTTAACAGATTTCTGAGACAAAAAAATTCAGCTATGCGCCAGGTGGTTTTAGTTGCTTGGGATAGAAAATGAAAATATGAGGAAAAAGACGTTTTAAAAGTGAGGATTTAGAAGTGTAATCTAGTTCTGGACAAATAGATAATAAGATACAGGGAGTTGCATTAATATTGGACTGAGCAGAATAACAAAAATATGCCTTTTAGTGGTGCCTCCCGACCCCATCAGCATGATGACTGAGTGACTGTGTGTGTGTGTGTGTGTGTGTAAGAGACAGGGTTTCTCTGTGTAGCCTGGACTCAATTTGTGGACCAAGCTGCCCTCGAACTCATAGCTAACAGCCTGCCTCTGCCTCCTGAATGCTGGGATTAAAATTGTGTGCCACCACACCTGGCTTATGACGATTGTTCTTAAGTACAATCTTACTTGAACTTTTTCTCTTTGTTTCGATATGAGAAATATTCCAAATTCTTGATTTATTTCCAACCCTAGTGGACCAGTAACTTCCTGAATGCTATTGAGCTTGACAGGTCTAGGGGCAATTAGTCAATGGCTTACATGGCATGAAATAGGGCACAGTCAAGTTGATGTATAGCTGCAAGGTTCAGAAGTGTTCCTTAAGTTCAAGGGTGTGAGAATACCAGTGAAATACCTGGCATTAAGAAATTCTAAAATTAAACTCTGACTCCAGCTCATGTTGGTTTACTTTATATCAAAATAAGATTGTACATTTTGTTTTTTGAGACAAGAGTTTCTCTGTGTAGCCCTGGTTGTTTTGGAACTCAGTTTGTAGACCAGGCTGGCCTTGAACTCAGAGAATCACCTTCCTCAGCCTCCCAAGTGTCAGGATTAAAGACGAAGGCCACCATGCCCAATTGTACATTTTAAAAAATAAATGAAGTTGGTGCATTTAAAAATTATCTGTTGGGAGGTTTTTGTTTAATTTGTTATGAAATATGCCTGTGGAATTTTAAAATGCTATTTGAAGAAGTAACAAAGTGTGAGTGAAAGTCTTGGTAAAGGGTGTTTGAATGGGTTTGATTTTTGTCAGTTTCGCTGCATAAAAACAACCAAAAGAGTAGCAAGTTGATAAAGTAGTTTCTAACTGTAAACAGGGGTATGTTTAAAACAGGCAAATAAGATGTCAGAGTTCAAGTAAACTACAGGAAGATTTTATAAGCTGTTGCTGGGTCTACAGGATGGTTTGAGAACCTTTTGGGGGTGCATAAATAAATAGGTGCTAATACCTGAATCAGTTTTATTTGTTTACATTGTGAGTTAGGGCAGGTAGGATTTGACAAGAACAAGCTGGGTAGAATTATTCGACCCTTTGTCTTTAATTTAAATAAGCACTGTGTATTGTATATAATTACACAGCACTTAAAAAAAGTCAGATGCATTACTGCAAACAAGAAATTGAAGACGGTTTATCTAGCAAAGTGGGGCCTTGAAATGCAGTGTTATGTTAGTGAGAGATAACACTAGACTTGAGTGAAAGAGCAGTCTAGTTTATGTTTGATATTGGGATGAATTTTGGGTTTATATTCTATTTTAGCTAGACTGCCAGTTATTTCAACTTTTACTTTTTTGAAAGTATGTAGCTTTAAACATTTTTTGGAAAGATGTGTAAATGGTAGCTTTTATTTTTGGCTTGTATTGTAAATATTTTGAGTAGCCTACAAGAGGCATGAGTTTTTATGAAAATGTTTTTTTTTCTCATGTTTTTTCTCTTGAGACAGGGTTTCTCTGTGTAACCTTTGCTGTCCTCAACTGGCTTTGTAGACTAGGCTGGCCTCTAATTCACATCAATCTGCTTGCCTCTGCCCACCAGAGTGCTGGGATTATGGGCGTGTGCCACCAAGCTCGTCTTTATTACAATATTTGTATTACATTTATTTGTATGTGTTTGTTTGCCATAGGTAATAGGACAATTTTTGGCACTCAGGAGTTGGTTCTTTCATTCTGCCATGTGGGTCCCAGGGATTGAACTCATGTTTTCAGGCTTGATAGTCACCTTTACCCTCTGATCCATCTCACTGGTCCAGCTTGACTTTTTAAGAAAATATTTTATTTGCTTTTATTTTATGAGCATTAATTGGTGTTTTGCCTGCATGTATATCTGTGTGAGTACATCATATCCCCCGGAACTGGAGTTACAGACAGTTGTGAGCTGCCAGGTGGTTGCTGGGAATTGAACCCTCGTCCTCTGGAAGAGCAGCCACTGTTCTTAACCACTGAGCTAACTCTCTAGTCCCCTCCCCTTTTATTTTTTTAAGACTGCATGTGTTGACTAGGGAATTATGCCTGTTTTCATAGATACTAAGAATTTTAATAGTTTTGATATCTCTTTTTCCATGTTACATCAGTTTGTACTTTTATGTGTGATATGTGTATTTGTGTATTTTTTTCAGACAGGGTCTCATTTTGTAGCCTTTGTCTTCTGGAGCTCACTATTCAGATCAGGATGATGGTCTTGAACTCACAAATCTGTCTGCCTCTGCCTCCAGTGCTGGGATTTGATTGTAACTTGTAATATATTCCCACCCCTCTCCCTCTGTGTGTGTGTACATGCTTGACATGCACATGTATGCACTTGCATGGATAGGCTAGAGAACTTTAGGTGTGAATCTCCCTCAGGTGCCATTCACCTTTTTCCATCTTTCACCAGTTTGGGGTTCACTGATTAGACCAGTTACTAAAAAATCATAGCATGTTGCCTGTATCCACCTCCCCAACACTGGGATTACCAGCACAGGCTATGTATAGCTTTGTTACCTGAGTGTTGGGGATGGGTCCTTAGGATTGCACGGCCAACACTTTACCACCTGAGCTACCTTCTCAGTGCTTGACGGTTGCAAATTAATTAATTAATTAGAGACAGGGTCTCTTTGTAGCCCTGTCCTGGAACTTATGATATAGACCAGGCTGGCTTCAAACTCACAAAGACCCATGTGCCTCTGCTAAGTCCTAAAATTAAAGGTGAAGCATTTTTTTTTAAAAGGTTTTTGGAGACTAGAGTTTCTCTGTAGGCTTGGCTGTCCTGGAACTCTGTAGACCAGGCTGTCTTAGAACTCAGAGTTCTGCCTGCCTCTACCTCCTGAGTGCTGGATTAAAGATATGTACTACCTCTGCCCAGCCAAACTTGTATATTCTTAAAAATGTGTTCTAATTCCTCAGAACACAACATTTAAAAAGCATTGAATGAAGATTGGGCATGGTGGCACATGTCTAATCCCAGCACTCAGGAAGCAGAAACAGGCAGATCTCTTTGAGTTTGAGGCCAGCTGGTGTACATAGTTCTAGGTTAGCCAGGATTTCACAGTGAGACCCTGTCTCAAAGAAAAGTTGGGTGATAAACATTTCATAATTAAAACGAAAACTAAATGTTTTCTTTATTTCTTCTCTGCACCGTCCTTTCATCTTTGTGAAAACAGGATTATGCTTTCTCTCCTTTTTAATCAAGAATTTACAGATTTAAGATGTTCTTAGCTAGGCAGTGGTGGTGCACGTCTTTAATCCCAGCACTTAGGAGGTAGGGAAGGTAAATCTCCATGTTTAAGGCCAACCTGGTCTTCAGAGTGAGTTCCAGTACAGCCAGGGCTACACAGAGAAACCCTGTCTTCAGAAAAAGTTGTTGACTGTATAGTGTATTGATTTCTCAATCTTTCCTTTCTCAGTGCTGGGATGTTAACCTGGGGCCTTTTGCATCGAGGTAGGGTCCTACTCCTGAGCTTCTTTTCTAGCTCTGGCTTTTTTGTAGAGTCTTACGATATAGAACAGGCTGGACCTGAATTTGTTACGTAACTAACACTGTCCTCTCGCCTTTGGTTTTCCTGCCTAACCTCCTGAGTGCTGGGGTTTTTCTGTGTAGCCCTGGCTATCCTGAACTCTAGACTAGGCTGGTCTCAAACTAAAAAGATTCACCTACCTCTGCCTCCTGAGGGCTGGGATTAAAGGTGTGGGCTACCACTGCCCGGTTTAAATATGTTTTTAAATGAAATAGAATTATATTTCTCCCTCCCTTTTCTTCCTCCAGCACCTCCCATGTCCTTATCTCATGTTCACAGGCACTTTTTTAGATTATTGTTACATATATGTGGTGTGTTTTATATATGTGTGGTGTGTGTGTACATCTCTTACTGAATTTGGTTTTGTTGTTTGTATGTGTATGGTTTTAGAGCTGACCACTCTTCATTGAACCAATAAAAGGGCTTATCCCTGGCAGAGGCTAATTCTCCTTCCAGCAATCATGGTGTTGTTGGGGGATACACATGGGAAGGGGGCCATGGGACAGGGTGGACAGACGACAATGACAGGACCATGTGAAATTTTCCTCTATGGTAACATGTCCATTGATATTGCCATTGTTCTGGTCTTTATGCAGCCATTTCTAGGAGAGACTTTGTCAGCAGACTTGCTGGTTCTTACAGTCTTTCCATCCTCTTTTCCTTGCTCCCTGAGCTGTGGATGCAGAAGCTGTGACATTAGGGCTGTATACATTAGGGCTGGGGTCCTCATGATCTCTGTATCCCTGTATTGTGTTCTGTTGTGTTTTTTTTGGTGTTGAAAACCATTTGCTGTAGAGAGAGGCTTCTTTGGTGAGGGGTGGTAGCTACGCTTACTTATCCGGGAAAGTTAGCTTAGCACAGATTGACATTTTAATGTTGTTTTGCTCATTCATTCAATTAAAAAAGTTTTAAACTAAGCTCTAGGTAAAAATATACACAGAGAATAACTAAGTCACTCTCTGTAGGGTCAGTAATTTTCACTAAAATGGATATATAAGATATCTATAAGGAGTGGGAGTAAAACATCAGAGCTTTAATTTAGTTAGAACTTGAGATATTTAATGTATACAATTATTAAATATTTACATGTAAATATTCCTATTATGTACTCAGTAATTACCTGTAAAGAATTTACTTTCCTAGCCTCTGACGTTGTAAATAGTAATTTAGCGTGGAGTAGTTGAAGTTCCAACTAAAATTATGCTTGCCAAACTTTTCACTGTCAATTCTAAACTTTCACTAGACTTATATTACTTATGATACAATGGTAGGTAAGTACATCATTTTGTAAGGAAAAACTGAATTTCACAGTTAGTACCTTCTGTAGTGCATTAGTTTTTGTTGGTTTTATTTGTATGTTTGAGACAGGGTCTTTGTGGCTTTGAACTGAATATAGCTAGGTAGCTCAGGCTGGCCTCCTGCTTCTGCCTGCCACATGCTAGGATCACAGGTGTGTGCTACCACAGCTGGCTGTCATGCAGTTAATTCTCTTAAAGCACTGATCTTTCATCCCCTGAACTTGTTAAATTCATTAGTAAACTCTTTAGTGTTAGCATGATCTGCGAAAGAAAAAAAAATGGAGCAGTTTTAAATTAGTGTGCTTATATAGCATTCTCTAAGTAGTTACAGAGGTGAAGCTTTTCTCTTTTCAGTCTTCGTATATTTGGAGTTTGTGAGTGACAAAGAGGAGATAAATTCACTGATGAATTCCAGAGTGATGTGACATCACTTGCTGGCCAGTGACTTAAGTGGACAGCTGTTGTTTCAGTTTTTCAGTGTCTGTCCTAGAGGGTTCCCTGGGTCCTCCCCTCCTCCCAACAGGTTTCTCTGTGTAGCCCTGGTTGTCCTGGCCTCACATTGTTGACCAGGCTGGCTAGAACTAACAGCCATCCGCCTGCCTCTGCCTCCCTGAGTGCTGGGATTAAAGGCATGCACCATCATGCCCAGCTTCTTTCTTAGAGTTTATTTATGGTGATAGCACTTCAGGTTGCTTTTCACAATGATGAGCAATTTAGAGTTGGGACTGTGATGCCTGATCAATAGCCAGATACTTTTTCAGGAAAAAGGGAGATTTTTGGGCTGTTGATTATACACTAGATCACAGGAGAAGTTAGGGAGTTTATTATTGAGGACTCCCTTGAAAATCTATCACATTAGAAATAGAGATAAAAGATTGACAGTTTGGAAGCTGTACTATTAAGCAGCTGCAACAGTCAAGGGATTTTTCCTTGTGAATTAGAAGTTGGTGGTGTAATCGCCAGGTGCAGTGGTACAGGCCTGTAGTAGCAGCACTAAGGAAGCTAAGGCAGAAGGTACCAAGTTCAAGGTTAGCTTGGCTCACATAAGCAGTTTAGTGGTTATAGTGGTATTTAAAAGACCACGCAGGACTGATAGTGTTTTTCATATTGTATCTAGGAAGCATGACTTCTCCTTTAGGGCTTCTTTATGTCTCTGCTTTTGACATTTGAGCACATGGTGTTTGTGTTTAGTTTGAGCTATTCTGTCTCTTTTCTGAATGCCAATCAGTGTGGACCTTTACAAAGTTAGTGGAAAGGTAGTTAATTATTGACACAGAAACCTGATAAAGCTGGTTCTTTAGTATGTACTATTATTAGAGGCCTAAATGTTCTAAGACCTATGTGTTCAAAGATAAGCAGCATTCAAGCCCTCCTTTCTTTAGCAGGACTTTAATAATCACTAACATGAAGCATCCAAGTTCATGAGTGGTTTTCAAGCTTTTCTGTAACCTTGGATTCTTGATACTAAATTGCTTTTAAAATCAGACTAAAATGAAGTTTTACTATGGAGGTTTTATAGCTTCTTTTCAATTTTTATAAAGAAGGTGGTTGTCCAATTATTTCATATCTCTGGGAGGATATATATATATATATATATATATATATATATATATTTTTTTTTTTTTTTTTTTTCCCCCCTAGTGTTAAGGATTGAACTTACTTGACCTTTCCTATCTGGGCAAGTGCTCTACCACTGAGTTACATCCCAGTGCTTGCTTTTTGAGACAGGCTCTTAGTAAGTTGCCTGGGCTGCCTTTGAAATTGTCCTCTTGCCTGAGCCTTCTGAGCCATGGTATTAGTGGTGTGTGTTATGATGTCTGGCGGAATTAGCCTTTTAATATTCACTGTGGTTGACTTTTGATAACAAAGTATGAAAGGTTCTGGAGAAACTTCCTTTATAGATAGGGCTCTTTTATTAAAATAGGCCTCTTTCAGTCATACTCACGACAATAAATAGCACCATTGTCCCCACCCTATTGTTTGTGGCCAAAATATAGACACACCAATCTTTAGGCCCTCCTTCAATCGATTCATTTTTTGTCCTGTCTGTTAATTTCTATCCAGCTCTCCTAACTCTGCTGTAGTCTGAGTTGCTGTTGTCTATTGCTAAAGTTACACAATAGCCATTGTACTCTCAAAATCCAACTCTTTCCTTTCTTCCTGCCTTTTTTTCTTTTCTTTCTTTTTTTTTTTTTTTTCTTTTTTGTAAGCTAGGGTCTTCCTATGTATCACAGATTAGTTTTGAATTTTGAAATCTGCTTCTGTGCTGGGATTGTAGTCTCACACCAGGTCATAAATCCTTTATTTAAAGCCTGTTTACTACTTTAAGGGGGAAAAATGTACCTCTTGTAATGATCTAGAAAGCTCCAAATTATGCAGCTTCTGCTTGAAACGCTATTCAATCCCCAAACCTCGATATTTATTTATTTGTTTATTTATTTCAAACTTCATTTTTTTGAGACATCTCACTTTTAAATCAAGGCCTGGAACTTTTATAGAAAAGGTTGCCTCTGCCTCCTGAGTGCTGGGATTAAAGGAGTACGCCACCATCCATGGCATGAAGCAGGGTCTGTCACCCAAGATGGCCTTTTTGAGAATAACATTGGATTCCTAATGTACCTTTTCCTTTTTTAAAAATAAGATGAGAATTCTTCTGGGGTGTTTATTTGGTCTTTGTTTCTTTGAGATAGTCATTTTTTTCTGTGTAGTCCTGCCTGCCCTGGAACTCTGTATATCTCTAGACTAGGCTGGTCTTGAGCTCACAGAGATACTTCTGGCTCTGTTGGAATTAAAGGCCTGGTTTTTATTATTGTTTTAAAAATTATTTATTTTATGTATATAGATGTTCTGTCTGCATGTACATCTATATGTACACCAGAAGAGGTCATCTGTAGCTATACTACAGTTGTAGATGGTTGTGAGCCACCATCTGGGTGCTGCGAATTGAACTCAGGAACTCTGAAAAGAACAACTAGTGTTCTTAATCGCTAGGCATCTCTCCAGCCCAGGTGTTTATTTTTTGTTTTTTGAGATAAGTTCTTGTTTATGTGTAGCTCACACTGTCCAACTACCTTAGCTTCCTGAGTGCTAGGATTATAGGCATGCATTAGCATTACCATTCTGAGAATCACCAATATTTTTAATAACTCTTTTTCTTCCTCTTCTTCCTCTTCTTCTCCTTCTCCTCCTCCTCTTCCTTCTTCTTCTTTTATAAATTACAGTTTATTCACTTTGTATCTCAGCTGTAGCCCCCTCCTTAATCCCCTCCCAATCCCATCCTCCCTCCCTCATCTCCTCCCATGCCTCTCTCCAAGTCCACAGATAGGGAAGATCCTCCTCCCCTTCCATCTGACCCCAGTTTATCAGGTCTCATCAGGACTGGCCACATTGTCTTCCTCTCTGGCCTGGTAAGGCTGCTCCCCTGTTAGGGGGAGGTGATAACTCTATTTCTTAATTTGTTATTTGCCTTTGTAATTCAAAATGATATATTTATTGTGCTGCTGTCTCCTTTCCTATTTTATTGCTTCTTTATTGGCATCCAACTATTGTGAAGATTCAGCCATTGTACAGTATCACTCTCTCAGGTTCTTTTTCTCCTTCCATTTTTGCCATCTTTATATGTATTGTAATTTTCATTAGATCAATGTCATCGTTTACATAAATGGTCCTTTATAAGTGTTCTTCAGAGTTAAGCACTTGAACATACAGGATTACTTTCCCTTTATACTTAATTTCCTTTTAAGTGCTTCCTTAAATAGTTCTTTTTTTTTCTTTGCTGAAGTTTCTGTTTATGGTAATTCAGTGCCCCTCAAATTTCCATCTATTCCACATGTTCGTTAGGGTTATCATTGACAAACACCTTTTTTGTAACCACTGGCCTCTCTTGTGTATATCAAATGCTTACAATATAGCTGCAGGGCCATCCTGGTTTCTTCCTTCACCAAATTTCTGCAGTTTCTCCTGATTGTCTTTAGTTGTATCATCTATTTTGGGTATTCCTTGTTAGTTCTTTCTTGGCTCAGCCAATGGTAGTTAAAGCTCATTGTTTTTTGTTTGTTTGTTTGTTTGTTTTTTCAAGACAGAGTTTCTCTGTATATGTCTGACTGTGCTCCCTCTGTCCTCACTCTGTAGGCCAAGCTGGCCTCTTTCACAAAGATAGGCCTGCCTTTGCCTCCAAGTGTTGGGATTAAAGGCATGTGCCAGCACTGCTCAGCTTAAGAAGAGTTTTTAAATGATGGAAATGACATTTTATGTTTTAGAATCTTTTGCTTTAGGCTGGTCTCAGATATGCTATGTAGTTGAAGAAGACCTCAACCATCCAATACTCCTGCCTCCTCCATAGTGCTGGGTTACAGAATACCACCCAATCTTGAGAGTTCTGTTTTATTTTTCTGTTTCTGGTGCTTTGTATTGAAACTAGGGCTTTACACATACTAGGGAAACCACTCTACCACTGAGTTACTTCTTTAGCCTCTCTATTTACTCTTGATTTTCTGATTTTGTGTGTGTATATATATATATATATATATATTTATTTATTTATTATATTACATATATATGTTATATATCATAACAAATTCTAACTGTTACACAAAACTTAATCTGGCCTCTAAAAGTAATGCAAAGTTTGATTTTATATGTAGGATTTACTTAGCTCTTTTGCACTTCAAACCACGGGAAAATAATGTTAACAAAGAGGTATTTTCTATGTAAGCTTCTTGGGCTTGCATTTATATATTCCTGTAATAAAATCCCAACATTGTGTTATATATTTCATAATATAGTATAGATAACTCCTTTTAAGTGCCCAAGTAGTAATAAAAAAGTTAAAATTACTAAGGTGAAGAATAAATCTCCAAGGTTGGTGGTGAGTAGTTAAATTACAGTATTAGGAAGCTGAGGCAGGAAGATCTAGTGTTTGAGGCCAACCTGAGCAAGTTAGACTCTGTCTCAGCAACAACAAGCGAGATCGGGCAGGAGATAGCTCAGTGATAAAAGCACCTGGTGCTAAGCCAGACGATCTGAGTTTGCAACTCACATAGTGGAAGGAGAGAACAGATGTTCTGAAATTGTCCTCTGATTTCTACACATGTGCTGCAGCACACACGTGTACAAACAAATAAAATGTAAGTAAAATAATTGATATATTATATATGCAGTTATTGATTTGCACAGTAGTAGGGACTGGATAAAGGACCTTGCAGTCTGAAGCCATTCAAAGTTGTTGTAATCAATGGAAAAAAATTGGCATTATCCTACATTAGCTTCTAAAAGGTTTTTGAAAGTATTACAAATAGTTACAAATGTATAGGGAAATCAGTTTTTTAAAAAATTATTTTAAGAGCATACTGTATTTGAAAATATCAGAATTAAAGTGTTTTTATTATTTAAAAAAAATCTTTTGAAATCCAGGTGCAGTGGCACAAGCCTGTAAATCCCAGCTCTTAAGGAAGCAGAGGCAGGTGGATCTCTGTGAGTACAAGCAGTCTGAGCCAGACCAGGACAGCCAAGGCTACACAGAGAAACCCTGTCTGGAAAATAAACAACTACAAAAAATCCTTTGAATAATTTAAATACTGCTTTTTTTTTGTTGTTGTTGTTTGTTTGTTTGTTTGTTTTTGAGATTTTTTTGTTTGTTTGTTTGAGCTCAGGCATGTTCCAGACTGTCCTGGAACACATAATAATACTTATTCAGTCTCCCCAGCACTGAGACTGTGAGCCATCATCCCTGGCTTGTGTTTGTCATTCTTACGTGTCTTTTGTCTTGATGAATTGCCATGTGCTTTTCTACATTTGAATATGCTTCTAAGATTAATTTTTTTTTCTGTTTTCTGTGTATGGATGCTTTGCCTGCATGTATGTGAACCATATGTGTGCCTGGTGCCTGAGGAGGCCAGAGGAGGGTGTCAGACACCCTTGAACTGCAGTTACAGATGGTTGTGGGTGTTAGGAATCAAACCAGGTTCTCTGGAAAAGCAACCAGTGCTGTTAATCACTGAGCTATCTCTCTGGTTCCCAGCTTCTAAAGATTGTTTCATTTTCGGTTTCAGTGTTGCAAAATACTTGTGAGAGTTCCTGTAATGTTGTTTGTGCCAGCATTGCCCCCCTCTTGCCGCCTTCCTTCTCTTTCCCGCATGTTCCTCTTGCTTTGACCAGAGTCTCCTGAAAAGCAGCAATTCAACATTCCTATGCTCAGTTATTTTTTCCAAACCTCTCTTTTTTTATATTCAGTCGAAACTGAGCATTATCAGTTTCTTGGCTGCATTTTCATATTTGTTCTCTTTATTTTTAATTTTAAATTTGCATTTAATTTGTGTGTGTGCCACCTGTACATCTGTGGCATGCAGAGACAGCTTGCAGGAATCAGTTTCCTTCTTCCACCTGGCTTGTGAGTGGGCATATTAACTGAGTCCACATTGTTCTTTGGGGTAGTTACTTACTGGCCTGGAGCGTATCTAAGTAGGTTAGGTCCTGGGGCTCTACCTGTCTCTATCTCTATCTCTATAGTGCTGGGTTTATAAGCCTATGCCATCCCAGAGCACTTGGAGTTTTTATTATGGGTTCTGGGGATTTTGTTTGTATGTTTGTTTTGTTATTTGAGACATGGTTTCTCTGTGTAGTCCTGGCTGTCCTGGCCTCACTTTGTAGACAAGGCTGGCCTGCATTTGCCTCCCTGAGTGCTGGAATTAAAGGCTGGTACTGGGGTTTGAACTCAGGTCCTCATGTTTACTGATAAGCACATTCCTGATTGAATCCTCCCACCCCACCGCTTTTTAAAAGAAATAAGTTGTTCTTCATTTTGTTTTTTTCACTTGAGTTTATTTGATAGGTTTGTTTGTGTGGTTTATTTTGTTGGTGTTGTTGTTTTGTTTTTTTGAGACAGGGTTTCTCTGAGTATCCCTGGCTGTCTGGGCTCACTCTGCAGACTAGGCTGGCCTCAAACTCAGAGATCTGCCTGTCCCTGCCTACCAAGCAAGCCCTGGGACTGAAGATGTATGCCACACTGCCCAACTCAGGTGGTTGATTTTTGTTGTTGCTTGTGTGAGTATGTGTTTCACTGGGATTATATTCCCTTTGTAAATTTTGGGGATTTGGTTTTTTGTTTGTTTCAGACAGGATCTCATATGTATTTTTGGCTGGCTTAGAACTCCCTGTGTAGACTGGGCTGGCTTCAGATCTTCCTACCTTTGCCTCATTGTGCGCCACCGTGCCTGGCTCACTTAGTTTTTGTAAGGCTAACATTATCTTTTCAGATTAATACATGAATGCTTTGTGTGTGAACTTATTAATTATATTTTTCAATATAAATGAAAAAAAATTCAAAAAGTTTAAAACATTCAATATGACTTTACGGAACTATTTGATAGTTTTTTTATTAGTGTATAAAGGATTAAGACATTTTAAGCTAATCCTTAAGGAATTCTGAATATTTTAATGAAGATTTGAAAAATGCTATGCTAATCTTTATTCTACAAAGAAGTCAGAGTTTATTTTTAAGCTTTTGTTTGTTTGTTTGGTAACATGGCCTCTCTAAACCTCTTGAAGTCCTGTCCTGGAACTAGCTCTGTAGACCAGGCTGGCCTTGAACTCAGAGATTACCTGCCTCTGCTTTCTGATTGCTGGGATTAAAGGCACGTGCCCTGAAATACTATTTTTAAGATTGCATTTTATTTATTTTGTGTAGGGGGGCAGGTATGTGCTAGTGCTGTGCACCTGTGCCACAGTACATGGGCCTTGAACCTAGGATTCTCAGGCTTGGCAGTAGATGGGCGCCTTTACCCGTGGACTTATCTTCGTGGCTCCAAATACTATTTTTGTTTGTTTGTTTCTCTGTGTAGCCTACTTGCTCTGTAGAGCAGGCTGGCCTTGGAACTCAGTGATCCAGTCCTTCTGCCTCTGCCTCCCGGAGTGCTGGGATTAAAAGCGTGCACCACCACATGGGCCATCCAAATGCTATTTTTAATTAGTATTCTGTGTATATCTAAAGTATTAAAAAGCTCTAATAAGATTTGTTAAACGAGGACTAGGAGGATGGTCCCAAGGGTAAAGGTGCAGCAGTATGTGCTGGGTGAGCTGAGTTTTAGCTCTAGAACCCATGTTCTAGAAAAGCAACCCCAGAGTTGTCACCTGACCTCCTTAGGCTTCCTTAGGCATGCACCCTCTTTCTATCAGACACAGACACATACAATAATAATAATTTTAAAAAAATAAACGATAAACAGTTTTCCTGTCCCTTCTGAGGAGACTGTTGTATATTTTTATAGTTGAAATGTGATGTTTGATATTGCTTCTATTCAGATTTAGTTATTTTTCTTAGAGCATAAGAATATAGCTTTCTCTTTACTCTGCACTGCTTCCTTCCTCCCTTTTCCTTATACATTCTTTTTGGTGTTTTCGAAACAGGGTTTCTCTGTAGCCCTGGAGTTAGAGACACTTGTGAGCTTATGTGTGTGGTGGGTCCTCTGGAAAAGCGGACAGTGCTTTAAATAACTGCGGAGCCCTCTCTCCAGCTCCTACATGCTAGCTCTTATTCTGCAATATGAACTCGGTGACATTTTGTTTCTTCATTTGAGATAGGGTCTCCTATAGTCTAGGCTAGCCTGAAACTTACATAGTTGAGAATGGCTGACCTAGTCCTTTCAGCGCTACCCTCCCAAGTGCTGAGTGAAGTAGGTGTGGGTCATCGGATGCACCAGAAACTTGCTTTTCTCTGAGAAGCTTGGCATTGCATCATCTGAAGCCCACACTTCCTTGTTGTAATTATTTTGTTCTGCTTTGGTTGGTTGTGAAATGTTTATACAATTTTGCTCTATATGAGACAAGGTATTACTGTAGCACTGGCTGGCTTGGAACTTGCTGTATAAACCAGGCTGGCTTCAGTCTTCAAGAGCTCCTGTTTCTGCCTCTTGAATACCAGGAGTAAAGACTTGCACTACCACACCCAGCTTGTTTATACACTTTTCCTTTTGTGTAATAGAACTTCAGAATGTTGCCATCTTGAGGTCTTGTGTAGAGTCATGTATAGGTATGAGGAAATTGTTGACAAGTACAGAATAATATATGCAGCAAAGACTGTAAATCCCTAGACTTTCTATGTTTTGGGGCTCAAGATTTAATTCCTTGATTGTTTTTTTCTTTTTTTTAAGCTTTTTTTTTTCCTTGTTTTGATCTGCTTGTATGCAAGTGTACACACCTGTGCTTGTGTTCATTGAGGGCAGAACAGGATGTTTAATGTTTTGTTTTATTCCTCTCAACCATATTCCTTTGAACTGGCCTTCTACTGAGCCTGGAACTAGTGATCACTGGGGTGATCCTCAGTGATCCTTCTGTCTATGCCCACCATAGCACTGATTGAATGTGGCGACCCCCAGCCTAGTTTGTTTGAGACAGAGGCTCACTGTGTAGCCTTGGATGGCCTCAAATTCACTATGTAGACCAGACGTTCTGCCTTTCAAGTGCCTTTGCTATCAGTCCCAGCCCCAACCACATCTTTTTTACATAGGTGCTGAGATCTGATCTCAGGTCCTCTTGAATAGTACATAGAACATAGTATGTGCTCTTACCGATTGAGGTGTCTCTACAGCCTTTTTTCTTCTAAAAAAAAAAAAGAATAATTTGTTTATTTGTGTGTGGAGGGGATTATCCATACAAGGGTGCCATAGTACAAGTATGAAGGTTAGAGTCTGTTCTTTTCTCCCACCATGTGGGTCCTGGGGTTTAATTCAGGTCACCAGGCTTGGTGGTAAGCACCTTGACCTTCTGAGTCATCTCCCAGGATCAGCCTGTTGCAGGATACCTGATTCCACTATGAACCTCAATATTTCCATCTGTAAAACCCTGTTTCTTGTTAGTGTACTTTTAAAAACTCTTTTATTTGGGTTTCTTATGTCTCTTCCTCCTCCACCCCTTATCCCTTCTAACACTCCAACACAAGGTAGGAAAGAAAAAAGGTTAGTGGGGAGAAGGGATGTGGTTTTTCTTAGCTGCTTTCTGCTGGTTAGGGTCGTTGGGTTCCTTGGGGCAAGTCCAATCTTCGTTTCAGTATCTCTCCAGCTTCTTCTCATCCACCTATATCAACAGTAAACTGGAACATCACGGGGGTGACGGGGGGAGCACCAGAGGGAGAAGCACCAGCAGCGCTCTTCTTTCTAGGAGGCGCCTCAACACTTTCTGGGCTTTGACATTTATTCTCTCTCAGAGCCAGCACGAGGCAAATAGTCTGTTGCTGTGGACAATTGGAATCAGTTCCATATCTGGGATTAAAATAAAAACATGTTTACACATCATAAACCAAAATATCCACAACAGTTTCTTGTTTGGTGTGGTTGAGTACTATCACACACCTTTAATCCAAGAACTTTCTGTTTATTGTAAACAGGTGATTATGGTGTGGTTTAGCCATCCCTAGGACACACCTTTAATCCAAGAGCTTTCTGTACACGGGATTTAATATAGTTAACCATGGGTCAATAGGTGGATTAAGAAGCCAGCTAAGAGGGTTAATAGAAAGGAGGGACTTTGAGTTGAAGGGTATTTAAGACAGCCTGAGAAATAGAGGGGGCTTTAGCTCTTCGGCTCTCTGGCTCTTTGGGCTTTGAGCTAGTAAGCTTTGGCCTTAGTTTTTCTTTTTCTTTTTTCTTTTTTTCTTTTTGGCCACCTTCTCCTGGGCTGTCAGCTGAGCTAGTGAGTCTTTTGGGGCTTTTTCCATCTAGACATGAGCTGAGAAGGAAGGTCAACATCTTTTTTTTCAAGATAGGCTTTCTTTGAGCATTCTTGGCTGTCCTAGGACTAGCTCTGTAGACCAGGCTGGCCTTGAACTTACAGAGAGAGATATGTCTGTCTCTGCCAGGAATAAAGGTGTGCACCACTACTGCCTGGCTAATGGGGAACTCTTTATTTCTTTTTTTGGGGGGTGGATCTCTTTAGTTCACTTTTGAGGCAAGGTTTTCCTGTGTAGCCTTGGCTGTCCTGGACTTGCTTTGTAGACAAGGCTTGGCTCAAACTCACAATGATTTGCCTGCCTCTGCCTCCCAGAATGCTGGGATCACAGCGAACGCCACTAAGCCCAGCTAAATTTTAAAAATTTATTTATTTTATGTGCATTGGTGTTTAGCCTGCATGCATGTCTGTGTGAGGGTGTCAGCCCTTGAAGTTAACAGACAGACAGTTGTCAGTTGCCATGTGGGTGCTGGTAATTGAACCTGGGTCCTCTTGAAGAGCAGTCAGTGCTCTTAACCATTGAGCCATCTCTCCAGCCCCCTTTAGTGTTTTTCAGTTTGTTTTTATTTTTTTTTCTTAGAAACACTGTAAGTAGTCTCCAGGACTGAAATAAAAAATATTTTCTCTTGTAGAATTAGATCTCCTTTTGTTTTGTTTGAGACAGTTGTAGCTGTGCTAGCCAGAAACTCTATGTAACCCAGGCTTCAAACTTAGCTATATATGAGACTTGGCTTTGAAGTTCATTCCTATCCTTTACCTCACAAGTACTAGTTATAGTTGTATGCAATCATGTCTAGTTTTCCTTAGGTATTGATATCAGATTTCTTACTAACTATAATTCATTCTCCCTTTTCATACCTATCAAAAACAATTACTTCATAAAGGAATAAAAAGTGTCCTGATGGTTATATAATGCAAGGATTCTTTTTTCTTTTTCTATATTTTGTTTTGTTTGATACAGGGTTTCTCTGTGTAGCCTTGGCTGTCCTGAACACTTGTAGATCAGGCTGGCCTCAAACTCACAGAGATCTGCCTACCTCTGCCTTCCTGAGTGCTGCGATTACAGGTATGTGCCACCTCACCCAGCTTGTTTTTGTTTTTTGAGGCAGGATCTTAAGTAGCCTAGGCTTTGATAAAAAGCTGAGGTTGGTCTTGAATACCCCTGATCTTTCTGTCTCTACCTCTGAAATTCTGGGACTATTGTTTATCTCTTTATACCCACATTCATTTTTTTTCTTTGTGTGTGTGTCTGCCCATGTTCGTGTGTGCCCATGTTTTACCATGAGATGGGGTCTCACCATTTTGGTTGGTTAGTGGGCTCATGAGATCTACTTGTCAGAGATTACAGGCTCATGTATCCATGTTTGGCTTGAAAATTATGAGGGTGCTGGCTCTTCTGAGCCATTTCTCCAGCCCATTTTTCCTTTTTTTAAAAAAATGTGTAATATATTTATAATTGAAATAGAATTACATGACTTCCCTTTCTTTTCACCAGCTTCTCCCAGGTTCCCTTCCTCCCACCCCTTCTCTCAGTCTTCCCAAGTTAATAGCCTCTTATTCTTTTATTATTGTTCTACATATATGCTTGTGTCAAGTTGACATAAAACTAGTTAGTACATCTCTATTTTCAGATTTGTTTATTTTGATTTTTTTATTTTTATTTTTTGTTTATTGCTTTTTTCTATTTTCTAATATTTGGGAATATTAGAAGACTGTTAGCAAATCTTAACAGAATTACATTTCTTCTTCCTAAAAGCACAGAAAATATTCTTTCTAGTGTTACATGTCAGAATCTTACAAGCTTTAAGCTTATGCAAGAGTTACAGGCGATCATAAGTTATAGAGCCATCGCTCCAGTCCTGTTTTTAATCAGAAAGAAGGAAAAGAAAAAATAAAGAAAAGCTTTCAAGTCTAGAGAAATGATTCAGGGGGAAAATCACTTGTTATGCAAGCATGATGACACAGTTTGAATCCTAGCACCCATTGGGGAGAAGGGCAGTCTTTTAGCTAGACTGGCTTAGTGGGCAAGCTCTAGGGATAGCAAGTGACTGCCTCAGTGTATCAGGCAGATAGACACCCAACATGTTTCTGGCCTCCACATGTGACAACAGGCGGACATGCATGCACCCAGCCACATGTACACATCCACAAGGAAAAACAAAATCAAACCCAGCATTCATTATTGAAATAGCTTTTTTATTTTCTTCAAACCGTAAGTAAATAACAGCATTACTATTGTCTCTCTTCTTGAATTTTTTGAATAGTTTAATAATGACTTTCCCTTGTGTTTAATTGAATGGTTAGTATGTTACCATTGCTCTGTTGTTGCCGCCAGTAGTTTTGTAATCAACTTTCTGAAATATACATTTGAGAGTTTAGGACGGAATGACAGTTGTCATTGTGGATCCATAGGTCTACAGCACCTGTTGAATACCCAAACCCACAAGTACGTTAAAATGTACTCAAATCCCCCATAAAAGATCACATAGTATTGGCATATCCTCAGATCTTCTTGTAACTTTAAATAAATTTTCAGTTACGAGTAATTATTTATAGGCTTTAATAATACCTAGTGGTATTATACATGTGGTATAGTTAATATACAAGAAAAAAGTTTGTATATGTTTATGTTAGGTAAAATTTTATTTTGCTGTGATTTTCCATATATGGTTGTTTGAGTCCTCACATGCACACCCAGATTTTGAGGGCCAACTCTAAAGCATTGCTATTAGAAACTGAGATTTGGAGCTAGGAAACAGCATAACTTTAATTAAAATTGAGACTAGATCTCAATTTTATTTAATTGAGATCTCAATGTTATTTACTACCTTGTTCTGGTGTGGACTTAATAATAAAAAACTTGGTTACTACATGGCCACATCCAAAGCAAGAAGAGCTCAGTTTGATAATGTCAGTGTGAATTTCTGTAATACATTCAGACTAGCTGATACCTTACTCCACTCCATGTAAGTAATTTTTTCAAAATTGCTTTGATATTAAAAGGAGCAATATAGTGCTGGAGAGATGGCTCAGAGGTTAAGAGCACTGGCTGTTTTTTTCAAAGGTTCTGAGTTCAATTCCCAGCAACCACATGATGGCTCATAACCATCTTTAACAAGATCTGGTGCCCTCTTCCAGCGTGCAGGCATACATGGAGGCAGACTACTGTATAAATAATAAATAAATAAAAAATTTTAAGGGAGCAACATATTGATTATTATATAGTTTTTCAGAAGTTTAATATTAATAGTAATGAGCCACTTTTTCCTGTCAAATATTAGATGTAGTGGTTGCTGAGACATTCGTTTATCAGTATTATTTCTTCTGAAATACTGCGGTGTTGAGAAGTGAGATAGTATATACTTTTTCTGTTGTTTGACAGGGTTTTTGTATGTAGCCATAATTGTCTTGGAACTCTCTGTAGACCAGGCGGGCATGGAACTCACAGAGCTCCACCAGCCTCTACTTCCTGAGCGCTGGGATTAAAGGGATTGTGCCACCATCGCCTGGAAGTATAAACTTTGTTTTCATCAGTTTTCCTAGGTGAATGTTTATAAAGTCTAGTTATTTTTCACTTTGCAAAGAAAGTAATTCAAAATTTTAGTAATATATGGTCTTTTGACTAATATACTTTTATATTGAATTTAAATTTTATGAATTTGTTCTTATCTACGGTTATTAACCTTGTTATTCTGTCAACAAGCTCTTGGGTGAATTCTGAAAATTATAGGAAACATTTTGCGATTGCCAAACTAAAATTAGGTACTAGAAATTAGTTTTCAGTTTGAAAATTGTGGGCTCAGCTGGCACAGTGTAAACAATTAGAGCCTCTTTGCAGAGGCGTTGATGGAGAGGCATATCTGGCCAGTGTGTTAATGCACCCCTTTAATTTTAGCACTGAGAAGCCAGAGACAGCTGGGGCTACCTAGTTAGACCCCGACCCCCTATGCTCCCAGATTGTATGTCTGTGTTGTCCTTTGTGGTTTTCTTTACAAAACTGTGAGATTTTGTGTTGGTTATTGGGGGTTGATATTATCAGAGCTATTGGGCTTTCCTGATAAGGATCTTAGTTGACAGTGAAATTAATGGGGAAGAGAAGTTTAGGGTAAATTTGTTGTTTTTTATTATGACGTAAAAGATTTCTTTTTAAAGCAAAATAGAATGGATGAAATAAATGTGTGTAAACTCCTCAATAATAAATGTTTACTGAGTGCTGTGGTCTGAATGCTTGTGTCTGTTTCGAAATTCATGTGTTGAAACCTAATTCTCTGAGTGATGGCATTAAGGGGCATAGTCTTTGAAAGGTGGTCAGATCATGGAGATAGAGTTTTCACACATAAGGTGATGCACTTTGAATTTCTGATTCTCTACCTCCCATTTCCCAAGAGCTGAGATTATAGGCATGGGCCATTACACCTGCCTTGAAAAATGCTTTTTAAAGAGTAAAATGATGTTAGGTGTAAATTTTATTATTTAAATTCTGTTCAATAGATAAAAGGCACTGAAGGCATCATCCTATTTTCACATTTTGGTTAGATTTATAAAAGAATTTGAACTACTAGATGCCTTTTGACCCAATGTTCCCCACACCCCTCTGCTGGAGGAGAGGAGGAGACTTGGAAACATGTAATGTTGCTGAACTGATGAATGTTATGTTATGTTGCTGATAGCTTCAAAAGTTTATTAACTAAGAAAATGATAAATTTTGTGTTTGGTTTGAGAAATTGCTGGAAGCAACTGAATAAACTAACCACCATGTTAAATAGTCATTTTGTTATATTGCAGGAAACATGAGAAGCTAATGAAGACTTAAGGGCATTTTCTCAGTCATATTTTAAAAATTCTTCCAGCATCTAAGCATACAGCAAAATTCCTGTGACTGTAAACTAAGTTATGTCTTTTTTGATTTATGTTCTGTTTTCAAAGACACAGTCTTCCCCAGGAATTATTTCAAGTTGACTTTGTAGTAGCATATTTGACAAATTTCAGAATGTGAACTGTCATTCCTGTACAAAAAACCAAACAAACAAATAAACAAAAACTTGTACAACTTGAATGTTTCTCCATCTGTGCCCTAAAGTTTATTATTACTATTTCATTCATTGACAGAGTAGCTTTGTTTTCTGACACAAAGATTCTATTCTACATTTTTTTCTTCACATTTTTATACATTAAAGAGAATTTCGTAAGGGGAACAAGGAAGATATTTTCTTTTATATTAGTTCAGTTTTTATATAAGGCAAGCTCACAGGGTGGGTGGGAACAGACGAAGAGGCAAATGGATGCTGATGTTCTGTAAGGATGGTGTGGCTCCTTCTGATTACAGATACTGGCAGTCTGTGAGGTGAAGATATGGAGCCACAGTCCATTCACTGTCTAAACTAACCTTGTGTGCTGTGGTAAAGCCAAGAGCAACTTTATATGACATTGTAGAAGAGAGCCAAGTCTAGTTTCCTGGTACAGAGACCCACGTGTAGCAATTTTGTCAGCACTGTCTTTGAACACTCAGGCCAAATGCTATAGAATACTACTACACTTTGATTCCTGCTTTGAGTTACAGATGATTTGCTCTGAAATATAAACTAGGGTATAATACTAGTGGACCATTCTAACAGTTTTTCAAAAACAAAAATAAGAGATTTATTTTAAAGATTTGGGTTTCTTTTGTTTTTTTTTTTGTTTGTTTGTTTGTTTTTGGTGGTGGTACAAGTCTTTAATCCTAGCATTCAGGAGGTAGAGGCGGGCAGATCTCTGAGTTCCAGGACAGCTAGGACTACACAGAGAAACCCTGTCTCAAAATACAAATGTTCATGGATATTTTGCATATGTGTTTGTCTGTGTACCACTTGCATGTTTGGTGCTCTCGGTGGCTGGAAGAGGGCATTACCCTGGTACTGGAGTGACTGATGTGGGTGCTGAGGCTTGAACCTGGGGCTTAATGAATGCTAGGCAAGTACTCTATCAACTGAGCTACATCCCCAGACCTGTTTTATCTTACATGTGTGAGTGTTTTGCCTGCAACTATCTGCACTATAGTCTTAAAAATTGTTGGGTTCCCTGAGACTGGGGTTACAGATAGTTGTGAGCAGCTGTTTGGAGGTTTAAATTGAACCTCATCCAGAAGAGAAGCCAATGCTCTTAACTCCTGAGCCATCTTGCTCCTCCCACCCCCTGCACATTTTAAGTGAGTGCTCGGGATCAGAACTCAGGTCCTCATGCTTGCATAGCAAGTATTTTACTGACTAAGTCATTTCCGAAGCCGTAATAGCTTTCTTTATAAATTTTTTTTTTTTTTTAAATTTTGAGATTGTGCTTTTGCCCTTTCTATTAAAAAAAATAACAACAAAAAACTATGACAAGGGGCTGGAGAGATAATTCAGTGGTTCAGAGCATTTGTTGCCTTTCCAGAGGACCCAGACTCAATTCCTAGGACCTACATGGTGGTTTACAGCTGTTCCAGGGATCTGACACTTTCTGGTTTCCATAGGCACTAGGCACACACATGGTGCATACATATCACAGACATAGATATGGCAAAACACCCGTACACATAAAATGAAACATAGTTTTAAAAGGCTTATGAGAAAACTCTTAAATCTTGACTTCTTTTTTTTTTTTTTTACTCTTTCATTTTCTTTTCCACAAATAGCATGTTAGTAATAGACTGGTTAAGTGGTATACTTCATTATGGAAGTCATTAATATGGGAAAAGATTATTTTTACATTAATCCCTTGGGATATACCTAGAGCTTTGTATCACCGAGTCATTTAAAGATGGCCTCAGTACTTCTTGTACCTGTGCTTGGGTGTGTTTGTCCTCCCCTCTTTCTTGTCTTGATCTTGAGTAAATCTTAGATACTGAAGGTTTTGTTTCTTTGTTTTGAAGAAGAAATAGATTGCAGTCCCTCCTCATTTCCCTTTTTCTTTAAGGCTAGGTTAGGTACCATACCTGAAATTGTGCTGTTTGATATGGTTTTTCTTTTTTGAGACAGTTTCTCTATGTAGCCTTGGCCGTCCTGAAACCTACTTTGTAGACCAGGCTGGCCTTGAACTCACAGAGTTCCTTCTGCCTCTGCCTCCCAAGTGCTGGGATTAAAGGCTGGAGCCACCTTCCACCCCCAATAGCACTACTGTTTTGCAGAGTACCATTGTCTTTAGTACTTAGATATCTAAGCTGTCATGACAGGGTTTATAAAAGGAAATTACATGAATTGTTTAGGTACTTACGGAAAAAGAAAACCCAGTCCAAACATTAATAATAATGTATTAATATGAATATTCGCTGCTAATATATATATGACATATTTTCAGAAGGTGGCCATAACCTATCCTACAGGCTTTTTATAATAATGGCTTTGAGATTTCTCTCAAGGTTCTTGAATCTGAACAGCCTTGTGGTTTAGCAGAGATGCCACTTTTTTTTTTTTTTTAGACAATTTTTTAAATTGTGGATAGTAGTGAAATGTGTTGATTTCATTTTCATGCTCCTTTATTATTTTAAAAATAATATTACTTTTATTATTTGTATATGTATGATGTGTATACATGTCAGTGCAAATGTACTTACATGTGTGTGCACATCTGGTGGCCAGAGGTTGTCTAACTCCACCTTATTTGAAAGAGAGTCTTTCACTGAACACACTTCAGGATTCCTCTGTCTCCATCTGTTTCTGCCCCTCAGTGCTGGAATTATAGGTAGGTGCTGTGATGTTTAGCTTTTGTTGTTGTTTGGAGACAGGGTTTCTCTATTTAGCACTTGCTATCACAGAACTCACTCCTGTAGACCAGGCTGGCCTCGAATTTACAGAAATCCAACTGCCTCTGCCTCATGAGTGTTGGGATTAAAGGTGTGTGCCATCACTGCCCCCCCCCTTTTTTAATTTTAATTTTTCTCATATTATATCCTGACTGCAGTTTTCTCTCTTCCTTCCTCCCCCAAGTCTCTCCTCCCACCTTCTCACTCCTCCAGATCTCCTTCACCTTTGTCTCCTCTTAGATGAGGGCAGGCCTGTCAGGGACATCAACCAAACATGACATAACAAGCTACAATAAGACCAGACACATACCATCATATCAAGGCTGGAAGAGACAACTTAGTAGGAGGAGAAGGGACCCACAAATAGCCAAAAGAATCAGAGACGGGCTGGAGAGATGGCTCAGTGGTTAAGAGCACCGTTTGCTCTTTGAAAGGACCCAGGTTCAATTCCTAACATCCACATGGCAGCTCTCAACTGTCTGTAATGCCAGTTCCAAGGGATCTGACACCTTCACACTAATGCACATAAAAAAAAAAAAATGAATCAGAGACAGCCCTGTTCCCTCTGTTAGGAGTCCCACAAGAAGAACACCAGTCTACTTAGCCATAACAGATGTGGAGGACCTAGGTCAGACCTCTACAGGCTCCCTGATCTCTACAAGCCCCATGAGTCCTGGTCACTTGATTCTGCAGGCCATGTTCTTTGGTATCTCTGACCCCTCTGGCTCCTCTGATCCTTCTTCCCGTTCCTTCACAGGACTTCTCGAGCTCTGCTTCTTCAAGCTCTGCTTCATGTTTGGCTGTGGGACTTTGCATCTGCTCCTAACAGTTGCTGGATGACGTCTGATCTCTCTGACGATTTTGCTAGGCTCCCTTGTCCAGTGGAAATTCCATGGAATTTATGAGAGTATTGACATTTTAAGAGCAAGGGTCATGCTTTATCTTTGTAGCTCCCAAAGCATCCAACATACTATTGCCAATTATTTGAGAAAATGTATTTGCCTATTCATTTTTGTGGCATTCTATGCTACTCAAATATATGTGGTTCCCTCTTCCTCTTCCTTTTTCTCCTCCTCCTCCTTTTTTCTTAGATAGGGTTTCACTCTAGCTCAGGATGGCCTTGAATGCCTGATCCCTTTGTCTGTATATCTCCAGTGTTAGGATGACAGGTATGTACCACCACGCCTGCCATGAATAACTTTTGTAGCAGAGATTGCTGGGCAACAAAATTGTGAAGTTCCTTTAAAAAATAACAACAACAAACCAAAAAACAAACAACTCAAAACAAAAAAACCCAAGGTCTTACTATATAGCCCTGGCTCTCATGGAACTCATTATGTAGATCAGCTGGCCTCAGACTTGTGAGAATTTGAGTGTTGGGACTACAGGTGTTCACCATTATGTCTAGCTATGTATTCTTAAAAGAATTAAACAGTACCCTCTAAGGAAGTCTTGGATTAAGTGAAGTCTGTACCAGTTCCATGCTTGATTGATAAATTAAGTATAAGAAGCCCTATTCTTCATTTGTACATTATAAGGTAGTCTTCATAGGATGTGTATATATTGGCTTCGAAGTGACTTTAGTTTTAACCATGATTAATAACACTCATTTGTAGATAACTATAATAAACATAGGACATAAATGTACTTTATGCTTTGAGCAATACTATATCTAGATTAACCTGTAGCTAGTGAATGTGACAGAATTAAAAGATTGAACCTTTGATCCTTTCCACCTTTGGTGGTGGTTTTTTTTGTTTGTTTGTTTTTGTTTTGTTTTTTGTTTTTTTCTTTCCTTTTCTAGTAGAGGCCTGCTATATACTAAGTGTATTATACCACTGAGCTACTCTTCCCACCATAACTTTTAATGTGTGGAAATTTGCTATATAATTCAGGCTTCTCTCTAACTCTAGATACTTTTGCCCTAGCCTCCCAAATGATGGGATTAAAGAAAGGCATTTGTCACCATGTCCAATTTGAGCCTTTAATCGTTTTTGCTTGCTTGTTTTGTTTGTTCTTTGTTTGCTTGCTTGTGTGAGACAGGGACTTTCTGTGTAGTCCTGGTTGTCCTGGAACTCACTCTGTAGACCAGGATAGCCTTGAGGATCTGCCTGCTTCTGCCTCCAGAGTGTTGGGATTAAAAACATAAAGTACAGGACCAGCTGAGTCTTTCATCTTTTAAGACCTCTTGCTTGCTTCTTTGATGGAATGTGAATTGTTTGTGTCAGGTTTTTTTGTTTGTTTTGTTTTTTATGGTGTTGGGAACTGAACCCAGTGTCTCTGTGTGTCTTAGATAGCCACTGAGCCAATATGGCTTGTAAAATTTATTTTTTTTTTGAAGGGAGATTTCATTTACTATTTTATGGACTGTTAGCTTGCATTTAGTGTTGTGAATGCTCAGTGATGTAACTTAACTGTCTTTAGACACTTATGTTCAAATCTAAAGCAATGAATATTCTTTACAACATGTGATAATTCTGTTTCCTTGTGTGTGTGTGTGTGTGTGTGTGTGTATGTTTGTGTTTGTGTTTGTGTTTTCGCACGCATGCACGCAGGTGTCCAGAGAGGCCAGAAGAAGACATCAGGTTTCCTGTTCTGTAAGTTTCTGCTTTGTTCTCTAGAGACGGGGTCTCATTGAACCTGGAGCTATGCTAGCAACTAGCAAACCTATCAGTCCCTCCCCCTACCTTGTTGCTGGGAATACAAGTGCATGGTAGTTGTGCCTGGCTGTTTACATGGGCACTGCAGATTCAAATTGAGTTCCTCCTGCTTGTGCAGAGCCAACCCTGACTACTTCCTTGTGAGTCTTTATTTATTTATTTCTTGTTAGCATTGCTTGTTACCTATGATGTATGAGGTGCAGGGGCTGTACACACATGCCATCTGCATGTGGAGACCAGTAAACAACTTCATAGATTGATTCTTTTCCTTCTCCCATGTGGGTCTGGGGCTTGAACACAGGTTATCAGGTTTGGTGGCAAATGCTGAACCATCTCAGTGGACCCTGGCAGTTCTGTTTTTGGTATTCCTCTTTTGTTCCCTCCCTTTCTCTCTTCCTCCCTCTCTTTCTCTCTTTCCTTTATTTCAGTGTTTGTTTTGGGTTACTGCTGGGAATCCAACCTAAAGCCTTATGCATAGTAGGCAGGAGCTATTACTGACTTAAATACTGAATTCTAAGCTTTAAAAATTACCTTACTAGCCGGGCAATGAACATTTGTTTGTTTGTTGAGACAAGGTCTTGTTTTGCATTCCTGGCTTGCTTAAACTGGCTGTGTAGACCAGGTTGCCCTCAAACTCAGAGATCTACCTGCCTCTGTCTTCTGAGTACTGGGATTAAATTCATGTGCCACTATACCTGGCAAACCAATGGACATTTTATGGACTTTCTGTTTAGTGATTGATTAGATATTGATGTAATATTTTTAGTAAATGAAAATATATTTTTTTTGTTTTTAGTAATTTGCATTCAAAGTTTTAAAGGCTGTAAAATATTATGAGTATATATAATAACTTCCTTGATTTTTGGTTGATAGACATTGTTTGCATATGAAAACACTTTAAAAGGTTTTCTTAGACATTTTATTCTCCATTATTAGTGAATAAGCTTATTGTTCATCAGTTTGATGTCATCAATCTTTAGTGGGAATTGACATCAGGGCCTTGAGAATGCTAGATAAATACTCTACTGATAAGCTGTAGTCCTACCACAAGCATGCTGATTTTTGAACAAAAAATTATTTTTTTCAATTTTTAAAAAAATTTTTTAGATTTATTGTTTATATATTATTCTGCCTGCATATGTGCCTGCATGCCAGGAGAGGACATCAGATCTCATTTAGATGGTTATGAGCCACCATATGGTTGCTGGGAATTGAACTCAGGACCTCTGGAAGAGCAGCCAGTGCTCTTAACCTCTGAGCCATCTCTCCAGCCCCTCAAATATTTTTATAACCAACCATGGAGATTGCCATATTATATTCTAATGTAATCTAAAATCCTAATTTCGTTTTGTTTTCATTAGATCAGAAACAATTTGTTAGTAAAGCCATTAATGAGTTTGGTATCTTAACGAAATATTAATAGTTCTAGTAGTGGGGGCTGGAGAGATGGCTCAGAGGTTAAGAGCACTGCCTGCTCTTCCAAAGGTCCCAGGTTCAATTCCCAGCACTCACATGACAGTTTATAACTGTCTGTAACTCCAGTTCCAGGGGCCTTGACACCCTCATTACAGACATACATTCAGGCAAAGCACCAGTGCACTGAAAATAAAGATAAATAATTAAAAAATAGTTCTAATTGCATAGTTTTCTAATAATTAATGAAATGAGCTTTGCACTATGTTCTGTTTTCACCTCTAAAAAAACAAAACATTGAGTTGGTATATTGTAGGTGTTAGTAAGTCCGATTTCTAATGAGCTATGTTTTGGTAACTATTTGAATTATCATAGTTTTTTTTTCTTTTTTTAATCATTGCCCTACATGCTGTTGAACCTGGAACCCTCCCTGCATATGACAAACATTTATTGAGTGATTAGCTGTGTGCCAAGCCCTTTCCACCATTATCTTACTGGCCATTTCTACCTTGGGGTTGCTTATCAGGAACTTCTTTCTGGCCTTTGGAGAATAAGTGTTTAGGTTCACTGTACTTTCATTACCAGTTTTGTTTTTGTTTTTTTGTCAATCTTTTCTTTATTTTCTTCCTTTTTAGGTATTGTAAACTTTGGTTTCTTCCGGTTTTATGCTTTTTACCCAGTGCTTTAATTATCTCTATACTGAGAAACCGCAGCAAACCTTTCTAAGCTTTATTCTCAAAAAATTAAAAAGCAAATGTAATTTCCCAAAGTTACCATAATAGGTCTTTAATAGAGTTGTTTTTTTATTTTGCCTTACTCTGTTTGCCTTCTTTCAGGTTTCCAAGGATGGATACGTAGTGACTGCAATTCCTAGAGAACATTTTAAGTCTACCGACTTTGCTGTTTCCTTGAAATAATGATCTACTTTTTGCTCCCAGATTGTTCTCTCTTCTGCACTGTTAGAGAGTGCCTTGTATCCAATTGGCTTAGAGGTTGTCTGAGTTGTAGCTGTTTTTATCACTCCTTCTTGGTAGAGTAGCTAACTTGATCTTCATAGTTGTAGGCTTATCATCTCCCTGCCTGATTTTTTTGTTTGTTTTTGCCTAAGTCTGCCTTATTTTGCTGTAGTGGCATATGGTATAATGCCATACTTTGTTTGTTTGTTTGTTTGTTTTCCAGACAGGGTTTCTCTGTGTAGCCTGGGCTGTCCTGGAACTCACTCAGTAAACCAGGCTGGCCTAGAACTCGCAGACCCCCCTGCTTCTGCCTCCCAAGTGTTGAGATTAAAAGTGTGCACCATCATGACCCAACTCCACACTTTGAAGTAAAGTGTTTACCCTGTTTGGCATGCTCTTAAAGCCTTTAATGGCTTTATCTTTTAAAATTAATGTAATCCTCCTCTGCATCCAGAAGCTTTCTTTGTTTCTTCCAGCATGAGCCAAAGGCAACCTTTTTTGTGCCTCTATTGGGATTGTTACTCATTTTTTTTAATTAATTAATTAATTTTATTACTACTATTTGTGTGCTCCTTAGTTTTTTTGTCAACTTGACATAAACTAGAGTTATCTAGGAAGAGGGGAATTTAGTTGAGAAAATGCTTGCATTGGATTGGCCTATGAGGAATTTTCTTGATTAATGATTGATGTGGAGAGCCCAGGAAACTGTGGGTATTGTTACCCTGGGAAGGTGGTCCTGAGTTATATAAAAACTGAGCAGCCCATGGGGACAAGCCAGTAAGCCAGGTTCTTCCCTGGTCTTTGCCGGAGCTCTTGCCACCAGGCTTCCTGCCTTGAATTCCTGTCCTTTCCTCCTTTGATGTTAAGCCCGATAAATAAACCCTTTTCTTCTCTGTGTTCCTTTTGGTCATGGTATTTTATCACAGTAATAGAAACCAAATAAAGGCAGTGCCAGTGCATGATATGTGTTGGCATGCAGCCTGTGCCCCACATCTTGTGTCAAGATCAGAGGACAACTTTGTGGAATTGAATCTCTACTTCCATCTTTATTTTCATTATTATAGCGATCTAACAAAGCTTACCAGGTTTTTTCAACAAGTGCCTTTGCTCACTGAACCATCTCACCAGCCCTTCTCTGTTAGATGAATTTTTGTGTAAAGTGAAAGAAGTTTTAAATGCTTAATATATATATAATATATATTTATATAATAAATACATATTCATAATTATATTAAAAGAATTTTAAAAATTATGTGTGTGGGTGTGTGCATATGATGAGTACAGGTGCCCAAGGAGATCAAAGGCATTGGATTTTCCTGGAGCTAGAATTATAGAGGGCTGTGAGTCACCTGACAAGGTACTAGGAACTTCTATGTATTCTTAGTCATTGAACCATCTCTCCATCCCTTCAATTTAAAATTATTTAATATCAGTTTATAATTTTTTGGTATATGTGTGAAATGGCAAGATTCTAAACTGGAGACTGTTCTCTACAAGGTGCCGCATGTACTCATGGTGCAAATAATGTACTTTTGTTACAAAGAGAGTGTGTATGTTGATGCCAGAAGCATTGATCTAATGTCTAATCTAATCTGCCTGTCTGCTAGAAATATATGCTATTTTTTGCTTTCCCTGGCCTGAAATTTCTGTGCATATTTTAAAATTTTGTTTTTAATTTAAAATAAAATGTTATGTGTATGGGTGTTTTGCCCACATGTGTAATTTGTTTGCCAAATTTGAGCAGTGCCTGAGGAGGCCAGAGGGTGTCAGATCCTCTGGGACTGGAGCTATAGACGGTTATGAAGTGTAGTATGGGTCCTAGGAATTGACTGTAGTCTTCTTAAAGAGCAAGAAGTACTATTAACTGCTGAGCCATCTCTCTAGCCGCAGGTTTTGGCTTTTCAAATAGTGTTCCTTCTACTTAGCTGAAAGAATTATTTGCCATTTTTCTTAGGAACCAGAAAATAAAACACAGTTTTTGTTTGGTTTTTGAGACAGGGTTTCTCTGTGTAGCAGTAGTTGTCCTGAAATTCACTGTGTAGACCAGGCTTGTTTTGAACTCAGAGAATCTTTCCCTTGCCTCTGGGATTAAAGGTGTGTGCCACCATGCCTGGTTTCTTTTTTGTGTTTTGTTTTGTTTAAAAGACATGGCCTAGAATTTGCCAAGTAGCTCAAGTTGTCCTCAGACTCCTTTCTTCTCTCAGCCTCAAAGTATTGGAATTATAGGTGTGTGTCTTATATGAGGAGCTGGGTTTTGAAAGCCTTTTTCTTTCTAGAATCTTACTCATGTTCTGTTTCTGAATTATAGTTACAGATGTAGAGCTGAAACGACTCAAAGATGCCTTCAAGAGGACCTGTGGACTCTCATATTACATGAGTCAGCACTGCTTCATCAGGGAAGTGCTTGGGGACGGAGTGCCTCCTAAAGTTGCTGAGGTAATCTTCATGGTGCTGGGTTCTTCTCATAGTTGTTTAACAGCTAAATTTCTTTTTCAAAGTTCTTTTTCAAATTATTTTAAATTCTTTTTCTGTTATTAAATGTTTTGTTTTGAGACAGGGTTTGTCATAATTCAGACTGGCTTCCAACTCACTGTGTAGCTGAGGTTTACCTTGAACTTCTTATCCCTCATGCCATCATCTCCTCAGAGTTGTGTTTACAGGCTTAGGCTACCCTCCCTGTATTCTTGTCCTTTTTGCTTTTAAATTTCTGCAGGAGACTCCTCCTAAGAGATTTCATCTTCACCACAGTTATTTTTCTTGTTGGGTAGGTTAGCCATAAAGTCCTGGTTGTTGTAGTCTTAAAGGCTGAGTAGGAACAGTGCACAACCACAATTTTCTCTTTTTTTTTTTTTTTTTTTTTGCTTTTGCAACTGATTTATAATTATATGGACTGTTTATGATTACCTCCTTATTTTAAATATCATCTCTGACATTAAATTTTTATATTGTATGTTTTACAAATTTTGTATTGAATAAAGTTGAATCTGTAAAACTAAATCTTTTAAATGATATAAGAGCTTATTGGAACATATTTAAATTATAAAATGTTTAAATAAATACAAAATATGCTGGTGGGCAATGTAGTCACGCCTTTAATCCCAGCACTTGGGTAGCAGAGGCAGTTGGATCTCTGTTACTTTGAGTCCAGCCTGGTCTACAGAGCTAGTTCCAGGACAGCCAGGGCTACACAGAGAGACCCTGTCTAGAAAAACAAAACAAAAAAGCTAAACTTGTAAGCATTCTCTTTCTGAAAATAGTATTTATTATTTTGTAGTTATATACACAGATGCATTATTATTCTAAGTATAATTAAGAATAAAATTCATAAAACAGTGAAAGTTATAATAGGAATTTTAAGCTTGATATGACATGGAACCTCAATTCTCTGCTTTATTTTTAAAATTGTAGCGGTTTTTTTTAGATTATTTTATGTGTATGCACGCTTTGGTGCATATGCCTAGTGCTTGTGGAGGTCAGAAGAGGGTGTGGATCCTCTGGAACTAGAGTTCCAGATGGTTGTGAGCCACCATGTTGGTGCTGTGAATTGAATTCAGTTCCTCTGCAAGAGCAGCAGGTGTCTTAGCCACTGAGCCATCCTTTCAGTCCCTCTGCTTAAAAGTTTTAAAATAAACTTTATTATAAAAAATAGTAAATAAGTAAATCTCATCTTTTCTTAATTCAGTAACATTTGTATTTTTAAACTATATTTTATGTTTTCGTCATTTATATAATAGATATTGCATTTGTTTTTATGTGTGTTTTTTGAAGATATGTTTTATATCTTTTTATTTTTAATTATTGTTTATATCTCTTTATATTGTTTTTTGGAGTCTGTTAGGTCTGTTTAGTCTTATTCCTCATTTTCTTGCTTTCCCTTAGTAAGTTTGTATCGAGTACTGGTATAGTACAAAAATGTTGAAATTAAAAGTTTTTTATTCCAAGATATAGCAAGTAATTTAATACTGGTATGACCTGCCAATTAGAAAAAGGCACATAGTCAGGTATGATGGTGCCTTTAATCTTAGCACGTGAGAGGCAGAGGCAAGTGAATCTTAGTGACAAGGACAGCCAGGCCTGCACAGTGAGACCCTGTCTCAAAAAAAATAAAGTAAGATAATGAAAGGACTTAACATTAGTAGTAATTAATAGGTAATGCTTCCAAATTTAAAGACTCTTTAGCTTCTCTCCCCCCACAGCTCTTTTGTTTAAAGTCAGAACTGTCTCATGATACTAGGAGAAATTTAGGTCACAGTATTTGATCTCTTAGGATTATCTGTACACATAAATATGTACCTAAAAGTAGAATCATGTCCATTTTTAAATTGAGATGTCTTTTTATTGGATTGTAAGATTAAATGTAAGCCCTTCTATAGGATACATGGCTTGTAAATATTTTCTCCCATTCTTTAGGTGGTTTGTCATCTCTCCATGGGGCCTTTTGAATCACAAAACTTTTAAATTTTGGTGAGGTCCATTTATCACTTGTGCTGTTTCTTTTCTGTTTAGGAAACCATTCCTTTATCTAAGATTACAAAGATTTACTCCTGTTTCCCCTAAGGGTTTTATAGTGTTAGCTTTCATTCGTTTAGCATTCATTTCTGTACATGGTGTGTTAGGTCTAAGTTCATTCTTACACATTCAGCCATGTGACTCCTTGTTAAACAGACTATTCTTTCTTCATTGAATTGTTCTTGAGAGGGTGGAGGAGATGGCTCAGCAGTTAAAGACACTTGAATTGTCCCAGTACATTTGTTGACTATCAGTCGACCATACGTGTAAACTAAAACCTTTATTTATGAATTATAGTTAATTGATTTTTTTTATCTTTTACCAGTATCACATTGTTTTCCCTACCCCATATTGTCTTGATAACTGTAATTTTGTAATATGTTTTAAAATCAGAAAGAAAGCATTATTCTGTCAACTGTATTCTTGTAGTTAAAGATGATTTTGCCTATTGGGATTCCTTGCATTTTCCTAAGAATTTTAGGATCAGCTCACAGTTTCTGCAAAAAAAAGTCTTCTGACTTGATAGGGGTTATATTGAATCTGTAGATTCATCTATACCATTTAAACTAAACTATTTTGTTATTTGATCCAGGAAATTAGAAAGTGTCTTCGACATTTTATATTATCACTATATTACAAATACCTATCAGCCAAACAGCTCATGAATCTTTATAAAAAGTTTATCTTACAAACTTTAAAAAATTTGTGTATGTAGTTTTCTGTATGTATGTATGTACACATGTATGCAAGTGTAGAGGCCGGAAGAGGACGTTGAATCCACTAGAGCTGGGTTTACAGGCTGTTGTGAACTACCTGATGTGGTTGCTGGGAATTACACTGTAGTCCTGAAAAAGAAGCAAGTGTTCTTAGCTAACTACTGAGCCCTCTCTCCAGCCCCTGAAGGAATTAAAAAAAAAAAAAAAATCTTTTAGGTTAGGGTGTGTGTGTGTGTACATGTTATAGAGGTCAGAGCACAGTTTTCAGTGGTTGTTTTTTTCCTCTACGATGTTGTTCTCAGAAAATGCATTCAGTTTTTCATTCCTGGCAGCCAGTGGCTTTATTTGCTGAGTGATCCTATTTTAACATTATTTAATAGTTGGCAGTACTGTAAGGATTAATGGTGGGCAAAATTATTTGCTTAAATTATTTTATGAGTGGATGGTAAACTTCTGTTTAGCTCTCTGAATAGTAGTTGCAAATTTGTAAAATTTATATTTGAAGAATAATACCTTAATTCCCTTCCTCTTTTTCCTCCTTTTTTTTTTTTTCTTTATTAAATTTTCAGGTTTTTTTCCCATGTAGCTATCTGAAACTTGTGTAGTTCAGAGTGTTCTTGAACTCACTGTCTGTTTCAGTTTCTACAGTGTTGGGATCATAGCTGTCAGCCACCATGCCCAGCTAATAACAGTGCTTTAAACAATTAAATGTCACTTGGGCCTTAGACATTAGGCCTTCTTGCTTTAAAGAAGTATGATGTTGAATATTAAGATATAGTAAGTTCATTTTATAAAACAGCAGATCTGTTGTATACCCTAAAGCTATAGTTTACTTATTTTTCGCCTTGTTAACTATTTTCCATAAGTCATAGACTGCCCCCTGTGGACACTGTTCTGAAAACAGGTGACTCAACTTGTAGCAAAGAAAGAGCCTAATGTGGCTGGCAATGCTCGCCTTTGTCTTTGTTAAAGTTACTATTGCTATGAAGAAACCGCATGACCAAAAGCAAGTTGGAGAGGAAAGGATTTCTTTGACTTCCACATTGTAGTCCATCACCGAAGGAAGTCAGGACAGGAATTGAAACAGGCCAGGAACCAGGAGGCAGATATTGATGCAGAGGCCATGGGGGAGTGCTGCTTACTGGCTTATTTATCATTGCTTGCTCAGCCTGCTTTCTTATAGGACAGGACCACCAGCCCAGGGATGGCACCACCCACAATGTCTGGGTCCTTCTCTATCAATCACTGATTAAGAAACTGTCCTACTGGCTTTCCTGAAGCCTCAGATCTTTATGGGGACATTTTCTCCATTGAGATTCTCTCCTTTCAGATAACTATAGTGTGTGTTGGGTTGACATAAAAATTAGCCAGCACAGCCTTTAATCCCGTACTTGGGAGGTGAGGCAGGCAGATCTCTGTGAGTTTCACACCATCCTGGACTACTAAGCTACCTTCTTACCCCCAAAATATCATGGCGCTGAAGAGATGGCTCAGTGGTTAAGAGCACTGGCTGCTTTTCCAGGGAATCCAGATTTGATTTCCAGCACCAATGTGAGGACTCACAAGTGTCTATAACTCATCTCAGGGATCTCAGGGATGCCCTCTTCTTGGATGGATACACTGAGATGGATACCCTCATGCCAGAATATATGCAGACCAAACACCCATATACATAAAAATTAATAATTTTTAAAAAGTTTGCAGAGTTGAAGCATGACCTCTTTTCTAATTAGTATCAGTAGAGGTATGAAAAAAGCCATCAGCCAGGCAGTGGTTGTGCAGTCCAAAGGCCAGCCTGGTCTACAAAGCGAGTTCAGGCCAGCCAAGGCTACACAGAGAAACAAACAAGAAACGAAAGAAAAGCCATCTTGGTAAAGTAATTAACACTGTTAATAATTAATAGAATTGGCTATTAGAAGGCATGGATTCCATTAAGAGAGGAGTACTCCCCCTGCAGGTTTCAGTTTAGGTGATTAGGAAGTCTAAATAACCAAAGTTTAAGGGGTAGATGTTATATTTATATTGTAAATTTTCTATGTGGCCTTTATAGCATCTCTTTCCATGATGAGACGTTCATCTTCCTGCTTATGTCAGGAGTATTTGCTTTGTTTCTTTGGGCATTTTATGACAGACTGTTGAGAGTTGTGTGTAATAACATAGTATCTGTGTCATCAGTTTATTAGTGCCTGTACGTTGTTATTTCCTAATTGGGTAAACATTTTCTTGGTTCTTTTATGTTGAGGAAATTTGGGTTACATTCTAAACATTTGGAATGTTCAGAAATTCTGATTCTAGAGATGTTAATATGTGTTTTATCAAACTATGATGACTGTGGACTCAGGCTATAACTTTGTACATGTCATCTATTGGTTTATTTTACTATGTCAGTTAATTTTCAAAGCCTGTGTATCCCTATTTGGATTTATCTCACAGTGGCTAGTCTTAGACTCAATTTTAGTTGGGACTGGTTTGCTGTTTAGAATTTAGGCAGACCCAGGAGCTACAAAATAACATTCTTGGTCTCCTTCCTCCTCTGTCAGAGAGATGGAGACTTACCTAGTCTGCAATGCCACACACTTTTGAGTTTGTCTGTATTTAAGGAGGAGATTCAGGAGGAAGGAAGATAGAGAGGAAGTGAGGAAGCAATGGGACTGTAGCATCTGTGATTAGAGCCTATGGTAGACTAACCCAAATATTTCCATGTCTTAGTCTGGAATTCTGGGAATCTTGCATGTTTGAGAGTTTAAAGTTTATCACTTCTTACCCTATGTGAAACTTTTTAAGAACTAGAGAAACCCTTTCTTTGGTATCAGCAGTAGATTTGTGTAGCCATGTATTCTTGGTCATTTGCTAAATACCAGTTTGAGATACTCATCAGATTACTCTGAAAAAATTATTGTGTGGGTAAATTATTCTAGTGCTGATACTGAAGATAATTATTTACTGTCTTTTGTTTTGTGTGATGAGTGAAACATTATAGTTGCCCTTGTTATTTATACTGTCACAGAATTTATTAAGTCCTGATTTTCCTTTTTCTCATATTTACAAAATAGTTGAGTGATACAGTGTGTAGATTAGTACAAGATACTGAATATTCTAGATTAGGTTATGAGCTGGTATGGACTTAGAAAAAACTTGTCCTGAACTTGCCTACCTGTAACTTTGGAAGGACAGGTCAAGGTCATGACCATAGGGCATTGTAGTTTGCTTAATACTTGTTTGTTTTTGTTTTTTTTTCAAGTATCACAATGTTTATTGAGAGATACAAGTATATAAAATCAGGGCATGAACATGGCTTGATAAATTAAGTAGACTTAATTTCAGTACTATAATAAGAGGGACCAATTCAAATTCTCACCATTTGTTTCACATCCACAAAAACCACTTCAAGGGCATTAATGATCTCTCAAAACTGATCAGTTTTGTGCAAGTAAACCATGTTTCTTTTAAAAAGACTTGTGCACTTGCCCAGGCTCAAGGATATTAAAATCTAGCACATAAAGCCCATTACTAGAGGTAGTTAATACTTGTTTAAATGGGACATTTTTTGACTCTATGATTCTTGTTTACTATAAATTTTACATTTAAGAAAATAGGAACACTGAGGGTGTGGCTTAGTCATTAAAGCAGCTTGCCTAACAGGCAAAACCTCCCATGTTCTCCTCCAAGCACTGACAGAGAAGTTAGGGAGGACAGGATGCTACTAGGTCAAGTATTTTTCTGTCTCAAGGGCTTGTGAAAACTTAAGAGAGTAACCTAACTTTCCTTGAGAAATGGGAGGATTATTAATGTGATGAAAAAGGTAGTGTGTACCTGTGGCGGTTGGTTGGTTAGTTTAGTGGTGATGGTGTAATGGTTGACTAGCTTTTAGTTGTTTGAAAGAGGGCCTCAAACTTGGATGACCTTGAACCACTACTGATCCTTTACCTTCTGAATCCTGGGATATCAACATGCCCTGCCAGGCCAAATTTTCAGAAGTCTTATTTATGTATGTATGTACTTTTCTATGTATGAGTGCCATGCATGCCTGCATGCCAGGAGAGGGTATCAGATTCCTTTATAGATGATTGTGAGCCACCATGTGGCTCCTGGGACTTGAACCTCTGGAAGAGCAGTTGGTGATCTTAACCACTGAGCCGTTTCTCCAAGCCCCCCCCAGAATTTTTTACCCCAAATTTACTATTTGTGTGTGTAGTGGTGGTGGTGGTAATAAATTGTATCTAGGCCTTGTGCATGCTAGGTAAGTGTTCTACCTGTAAGCTAACATGCCCAAGCCTTGCCATATTTTATGTAGTGCTGGAGATTGAGTTCAGGGCTTTGGGAACGCTAAGCGAATATTCTGCCAACTTACTGAGCTACATCCTCAGACCTTTGTTTCTAGTTTAATTGGAAAAGTATATTCCTTCTATTCAGATAAGTGCAAGTGCTAAATGTTTGTTCTTTGTGTATTGCTTTTCCTTTGCTCTGTGCAATTAGTAAAAGTAGCTATTAAGGCTAGTCATAGGGAAAAAATACTATTTTGAATACAGTTAATATAAATCTAAACAGTCTTACAATATTTTTGTACAGCCACTCAAATATTCTCAGGATATTTTTGGTTTAAATTCATTTTTGGTGGGAAAACAAATTTATTTGTTTGTTTGTGGTTGTTTTTTTCCGAGGAAGGGTTTCTCTGTGTAATCCTGGCTGCCCTGGACTGACTTTGTAGACTATGCTGGCCTTGAATTCACAGAGATCCGCCTTCCTCTGCCTTCTGAGTGCTGGGATTAAAGGTATGCACTACCAGGCCCGGCTGATGGAAAATTTTGTGTTATTTTGCCATGGAGGAGTGGGCAAATTTAAAATTATAAAAAAGAATATAAAGATAAGTCTCTTTAAAATTTGCCCAGTTTCTCCTTAAGGTACTATTTTATAAATTCATCGTAATACCATAACCAAGATGTTAGTATTGAGTCTCTACTTGTTTTAGTGAGCTTTCCTAGGTTTAGCTCTCTCTCTTTCTGTGTGTGTGTGTGTGTGTGTGTATGCTGTATGTGAATTTATTAAGTTTTATACCATTTTTATAAATCAGTCTGTTTGAACTTCATCTGTGTTTTCTCTTGAAAGATACAGGCTTCTTGGTAGAATAAGATGGTTGAAACCATGTGTGGTATGGTTTGTTGCTGTTCAGCCATTGCTTTTCTCCTTGCAAAGTTCTTTTGGTTCCTGGTTCTCTTTGAGTTGTATTTGGAATACTTATGACACCATTTTGGATGTTGGAATCTCAGATGCCAAGTATCTTTGAGGATCCTTTTGTTTGGATATTCCAGAAAATCCAGGAACAACTTTTATTTTGTTGATACTTTGAAAGCTATATATTAAAAAGGGTTTGGTTGTTGTTTCAACTGATGTATAGTTCCTACTACTAATTTTCATTGCATTATTTCCTCTTCCATCCCCTTTCTGAAGGTGAAGACATCTTTGTGAAATTCCTTGGAACAGTACTAAGCTCTTACTAGCCTGTATATTTGAGGGACAGTATGGTATTCATGTAATGTCCTTGAACTGTTTCCCACTAGTGACAGTATTAGTTACTTTTCTTGTTAATGTGACGAAGTCCCTGATAAAGGAGGTTTACAGTTGGAGGAGGCACTGGTCCTTATGGTGCAGAAACCATGGTAGCAAGAGTATGAGAATGTTGTTCACGTTGTGTCTCCAGGCAGTCAGCAAGAAGACATGAGTATTGGTGCTCTGTTTTCTTTCTCTCTTTTTACTTGATACAGGTCTCTAGCTCATATGGTACAGACAAGCCCAGAAGTAGCTCTTAGGTGTCACTAAATTTCTCAAGTTAGCAATGAAGACTAGCTGTCATGGTGCATTTTCTCATTAGAGCTATCTGTTTTCAATGAATTTTTATTAGTGTATATTAAATTATATGCAATAGATTTTTGTTCTTATTTCATGTATATAATGTGTTTGTGTTTTTTTTTTTTTTTTTTTTTTTTTTTATTCATTCCCCATTATCCTCTCTTTTCCCCCTGCCATTCTCATGGATCCCTTTCCCCTTCTCAACTAGTGTTCTTATTCTTTAATGTTATTTAAATTTGCCTTTTATTTATGTATATGTGGGTGTGTATGCATGTATGTGTACATTTTAGTGACTGTGGAAGCTCGAAGAGGGTGTCAAAAGAGGGAGTTCCAGGCATTTGTGAACAATCCCACATGGATGCTGTCAGCAGAACTTGGATCCTCTGTAAGAGCAGCGAAGTCTCTTAACCTTAGATCTGGCTCTCTCCAGCTTCCTGCCTCAATGTTTTGATTTTGTTGAGCCACTGAGTTTAGTTAGAGCAGGGCATACATTCTACTCCTTCCTCTTTCTGCTTCTTTGTAATGTTTCTTGAACCTCGGAGCGGATGGTGGTGATACCATTATGGCTGTCCATTATATTGGCCACTGTCCCAGTGTTCTTCACTGTGCAGTGATAGCCATCCACTGCCACAGGGGCCTTTTGAGTAAAGCTAATGGTAGGACTTCGTGAGCATAAGCGTAAATATTTAGAACTCGGTTTGATGGGCATATTGTATCAGTTTAGCAAAACATCAGGAGTAGCTTCCCTGCTAGAGCCTTTGTGTGGTCTTTTTAACTGTGCACTTTTCATTAAGTTTATAGTACCATGTCTTTAGGTCATGGTACTATAGACTTAGTGTAGCAGAGAATATCCTGCTACAATAGCCAGGGTTGTTAGTTTTCTCTTCTAACAGGTAATACCAGTTAAATCCAGAACTGACAGTAGTGTAGTGAGAGAACGACCCAGGAAGCCTAAACAACAGCAGTTTACTTGAAAAATGAACTTTGGACCTGGTGTGATGGCGTGGGCTGGTAGCACTTGAGAGGCAAGAGGGAAAGCAGATGTCATCATCTCTGCCTTCTGAATTTTGGGATAACTAGTTTGTACCACCATGCCTGATTTCAGGTTGATTATTGTATTCTTATACTTGCTCTCAAACTTAGTTCCTAATGTAAGTAAAAATATGTACAAACAGCTGTAGTAGTATGCTTTTTGAATCATCTCATAATTATTATTGTTAATTACTCAGTATTTTTGTCACATAATTCAAGTAGAGTTTTGGAGTTAGCTAGGGGAAATCTGATTATAAATGACTAAAAAATGTATTTTAGTCATTAAAAATGATTAAATATTATTTAAAATGACCGATTAATATACTTGTAAATTGGGAATGGTTTGTTTTTTAATAACTAGAAGGATTTGTGAATTATTTAAAAGCCATCCTTTGAGTTAGCACTTGCTTAATTTTGCTTAATTTTAATTTTAATTTTCAGTTAATCTGCTGTGTTAGGATATCCAAAGCTTGCTGTTTGTAGGATAGCTAGGCTCTGGTGGTGCCATATTGCCCTGGCTCTTGTGATTTTATGATGGCCATTAGCTATCTGGCTCTCCTTGGCTGGTTAAATGTTTCCAATGCAGGACACCTCAGGGAGACAGGCAAAGCCATGGGCCCTACAGTGGAGCTCAGGGAACAACCTGATGCTCATTTCTGGTAGCTATACCTCTGGTGGACCCGAATGTTCCTGGAGCCCCGCAGGCCCCTGCTGGCTGTACCCTAGAGGCAGAGAGGGCTGTACACTGAATGTTGCTGGGCCCCCTACAGGCCTCCTTCAGATGGTGGGTGATGGGGTCGGGTTGGGGCCAGCTTGCAGCTCACGCCTGCTCGCTGTGCCCCAGGTGGATCAGGTAGGTAGGCTCTTTAGTCAGTCTGAATTAGTTTAATGATGCCATAGATTGAGACAGGATGAAGGGCTCACATGGTAAGTCAGGCCTCAAGTGAGTCACTTCTCTTTATAGGTGACTACTGACCTTTAAGTAGACAGAGAAATACACCATGCAGAGTGCTCTGTTTCTGTATTTGAAAACCAAGAAAAGTGCATTTTTTCTTTCCAAAGCAAAGTATACACTTAAAACAATCTGGTTGACATTTTTGCATGATGTTATTTTAATAAGTTTAGAAATTATTCTCCTGGCTATTAAATTCCCAAAAGTAATTAAACCACACCCATATAACCAGGTTTTCTTTTTTTCTGTTTGCATACTTCTTTGTCTTGAAATGTAACTCTCAAGATCAGACACTGGAGAAATGGCTCAGTGGTTAAGAGTGCTTCTGCTCTTCCAGAAGAGCTGAGTTTAGTTCCCAAAACCCATATCACAAGTGCCTTTATCTCCAGCTCCCTTTATGGCTTCAGTGGGCACTCATACACATGGCACACATACACACAGAGACACGTACATATATACATAGATACATCTTTTAAAAAAAAAAAATCAAACAATATGAAAACTACTTTTGTAAAGACTCAACACAGACTTTCTGTGTTTAATCACTCTTTCACAGTGACTTCTAGTACAAATAAATAAGCTAGAAAATGTGACATCACTTTTCAATGATATGAAATCTGGATTCGTGCCGGAGAGATGGCTCAGAGGTTAAGAGCACTGGCTGTTCTTCTTGAGGTCCTGAGTTCAATTCCCACAACCACATGGTGGCTCACAACCACCTACAATGAGATCTGGTCCCTCTTCTGGCCATGCAGACAGAACACTATACATAATAAGTAAATCTTAAAAAAAAAAAAAAAAAAAAAAAAAAAAAAAAAAAAAAAAAAAAT